>NW_019385686.1:0-9097 GCF_000671375.1 Centruroides sculpturatus | reverse complement strand
TATATATATAATTTTTAAATAAAAATTTGATAATGTAGAGAATGTATAAAAATGTATGTCTATATGCAAGTTTTAGTGCAATAAGTAGCTTGATAATTTGTTTTCAAATAGCAAGCTGTATGAAATGTTTGCTTTGTTGATAAGGTGCTTTTTGAATATCAAAACTGTGAATGATTTATCTTGCCTCATTTGATATAATATTAAAATTTTTATTACGAATCATTTATATTTGAAAAGATGTTAATGCTTATACATTTAAGTAATTATATAAGTCTATTCTCTCGATATTAGAGTAGAGAGTAAAAAGTGCTAACGTTAAAAGTCGTGATAATTTATGGTACAAAGTTAAGGGCAGCCAAAAAACACTGGATGTTGTCATAAGAATATTCATCTATCAAATAAGTTAGGTTATGTTTGTTTTAAATTTAAAAAAAAAATGAAAATAGGATTTATAGACAAAGAAGATAGTGAGAGTAGTAATTAATTAATTTTTAAAAAATTTTTAAATGTTGCAAATTCATATTATTCATTATTGAATGAATAATCATGTCAATAACACCAATTTTGAATCAATCAATTATGAACTTAATTGATTTACATTAAATATTTGTTTAAAAATTATAATAATAGCTAAATTAAAATTATGTATGCAATAAAAGGGAATGAAATTTAATTATAAATTTCTTAACTTACAGAAAAATACATACTTCAGATATCATTTTATGTTTAATTATAAAATGTGGAATTCTATTTTTACTATAATAATTAATCTGCTAAGTAAGTTAATCTGTGATTTAGTATCTAATGTTGTAAAATATTGTTTGTATTTTGGGTTTACAGTTGCTATACCATCCTGAGTGCACCATAAGTCATCAAAAATCACCTTGAGTGCACTATAGGCTATGAACTAATGGCCAATCACATCTATGTAAACATTAAACTTTTGTTTTGGAATCTATTTACTTTTAGATAATTGCATAAAATATTTTTAGTTTATATATATATTCATTAAAAAATTTATAAACTTTTATTACTAATAATATATTCTTTTAAAATTTTCTCGCTTCTATTATTCAATGAATTATTCATGCAATATTTTTTTGAATCAAAACTTCTAATTCTCCTAATGCTAATTTACCAACAAGCTGGAACAGTTAGCAGTAACACAAACAAACACTGTACTTATGGCATTTGTTTGTGTTATTCTCCCAAATTCAAACTTTTGTGACAAGCTCCTGAGTCTGAAATGTTTGGAACTCATATAAGCTTGTCGTGAAGTTTTATTTCTGATGAAGTTAAGTGGATTATAAAAGTACTAACACTTCTATAAATACATTTTTTTTAAGGAAATGCTATTTTAACTACATTTATTAAACATACAGAAACGACAAAAAAGAATTTTTAGTTCGCAACACTGAAGTATGTATTTTTCTTTCTTGTAAGCAATATTAATTAATTTATTTATAATAATCAAAGAACGTTTGAGATTAAGCAAATGAATTAGGTATGTTTGTTAGAGAAAGAATTTTTTTACAGAGAAGGCATTAATCATTCAGATTAAGGGTTTAGGATACTAACACTGCCAGTATGGTTGAGCAATGTTTCGGGTATACACTGCTTCATTTATATACTTTTTTGAGACACTTTGCCAGAGTTTACATCCTTTTTAGATGACTTTTTCATTCAACTGCCATTAATAAACTTATTAAATGTCAATATCTCTGTGTATTTGGACTGCCATAGAAAAATTGAAAAATTCATAACATAATGGTATTAATTCTTATAGCATAATGTATTATCTCGATGTTTAAATGTTCATGTGATATACTTTTATGAATTTTATCTGTATTTAGGCAATAGTACTTGGCCGTTAAGTCTAATCTGTTTTCCGATAATGCTTTAAAAATTATCGTATACCAAAAGACGAGAAATCAAATTAGATAACTGTTGTATTTGTATATGTAAAATTCTTATTATCTGTAAATATTTTGTTTAACAGTGCTACATGTTTAACATTATGAATGTTGTATATATATTAAAAAAAAAAAAACAATAAGAAAATAAATTCTGTAGGAAATCTTCAAAGAGAATAGCTTGAGGGACCAGGAATTAATTAGAAGGTGTTTTTCTATTAGTACTACTCGGTGTACTAATACGAACGGTTTAGCTATGAGAACTGAACCGGTTACGAAGTAGCTTTTACGAGTTGTTGTCGTTGTTGTTGTTTGTTCAAATTAATGTTAAATAATGTTATCTATAGTGTTTTACCTGAGCACCCTAAACCATAATTTTAATATTTCTTTATTTTTTTGTTTTGTGCGTGGGTAAGAACGATAAATTTTGTGTTTTTTTTTTTTCTTTTAAATAAATCGTTGTTTCCTGCATAAATGAAGTTGAATGCAGTAAAATCATTTAAATTATTATAATATTTTTGATAATTTAGCAAACTTTACAAGTATAAAATGTAGTTTTAATGTTATATTTTATTTTCTCTCCCCCTTTTACTGTTAGTTAATTTTTATTTATAAAATTTGTTTGTTATACTTTATAGTTCAAATTAATGCATTATTTACCATTTGGGGTGTGATAAAAAAACAATTTAATTAAAATTTAAAAAATAACTGCTGAAACAATCATTTTTCTTTTTAAAAAAATTAATAACAACATTAATAATAATGACAAATTTCTTAGCTCTATTTATTAAAAAATGCTTTTAATGTTAATATGACTGACTCTCTAAAATCCAGATAACTCTGAAAAAATGCAATCTTGATTTACAAAACTGTAAATCTTGATTCTTTAAATACTTCTTGACATTAATTTGCTATATTTGCTAACAATTATAACCTCTAAAAATTTATTACGAGATTACCAATGTTTTCACCAAATATGGCTGCCATCAAATTCGGTGAGTTACCTGGATTTCGAAAGTCCAAATTTCCGAGAGTCGGCCATATATATACATATATATATACATACATACATATATATATCTATCTTATAAAATTTGGAAAAATATTTGAATGATGTGTTAAATATCAACTTGTCATAAACAAAATCAAGTATTTAGAAGTTATATGTTAGTTTGATATGATGGATCGTCTCCATAAGTATATAACAACATTAAAAATTAACAGTGATCTAAAGTATATTGCTGTAGTGAATTTCTTCAGCGGACTGGTATGAATCATTTCAGAAACTTTAGTTAAATGCACAGTGGAAATGCACCATTCTGTTTGTTTCGATTGCAGCAAATGGCTAAGAACTAAATATATAAAAGAATTTTCCCGTAATTTAATACAAAATATGCTATTTTAATTACACGATTATATATATACAAATAAATCTATATATATATAAAATCTTTCAAAATACTAAAAAAAATCATTAATTCTATATTGTAAAAGTATTATATTAGACTAAACATTATTCGAATTACTTAATAGAAATAATGTTTGAAGTTTTTAAAAGACGTAATTGTATTTTTTGAAGTTGTACAACAAGAATAAATTGTACAAAAATGGAAAAATCATCCAGATTCAAGTACAAATTGTATATTTTCATGCTTTTTTTCCAAAGCATTCAACTTGTTATTTGTTATTTTTTTAAAATTTAAGATAGATTTGTAAATATTGTAATTTCTTTTCATTTTTATTGAACATCGAGAAATGGTGAAGTTATTTAATTATATTTTTCGGAGATATATTTTATTATTATTATTATTATTATTATCGTCATTATCATTATTTGACATTCAACAAAGTAATTAAAATTGATTTGGCTCTGTTAATCTATACTTCTTGGAATGATTGTACCTTGCAGAATTGGATTGTGAGGAAAAATTTGTAAAGTATTTGTTTTACAAAGGCTAAACCAAGTAATTGTCAAAGATCAGAAAGTATAGAGTGTCTGTAATATATATGTATGTGGTAAAGTTTGTCTGTGACTTCGTGAATAGATTCTATAAATAATTTTAAATCAAGAACATTAAAAGGTTTCTCTGGTTCATTATTATTTTGAAGAATAGTAGTTGAAAATCTGATAAAGTTGCGTATTTAAAAATAATAGTAGTAAGAACAGATTTTATTGTTTTCTATGTAATCTAATGATTGCTAATTTATATTACAGCAATCTATTCTTGTAATGGTTAGAGGGAATATCATAACCAGAGAGAGAGGGTGGATTTGGCATCTCGGAGAATATACACATATATAATCGTAAATTTTTTAAAACATTTTTTAGTATTAATATTAACACACTATTTATAAATAAATGTGGGTTTTCCTTTCCAAAAATTTCAGATTGCATATAAATCTGTAAACATAGAAAGCATAATATTTAACTTTTCATAGTAAATAATTAAAAAAATTGACATTTTATTAGAAGAATTTGTGTGTTCTTTCTCATTTAGCATCTCAGATATTTCATCTTTCTACCCCTTGTTCTACATTTCTGGTAATATCTGCCTATAACAAAATAAAATTTGCTTAGATCTGCAAGAATTAAAACTGAATTAATGTAAGATATCTTTCTATCTTTTTCAATGTCTGAAGATGGTAGAAAGAATCTTATATTAATTCAGTTTTAGTTCATGTAGGTTGTCATCTAAGTAAGTTTCGTTTTGTATGTAAATAGACAATATACTTTCTCTTTAAAATTTCTAAATTATACTCCAAATCTAAATGATTTTTTTGTTTATTCTCCTTACATTATAATATATATAGTGATGTTGTGTTTATGGTATCTATAATATATTTAGTACAGTAATTTCAGTTGTAAAGTTTCTCCAAATGCAAATAAGAGAAAGTATTAGTTTAAATTATTGATTTAGAACTGTTTATAGAATCTATCAACGATGGGTTACATCTTTCACGGACGCTCTATATATATATTGGTAATGTCCCATTCTTTTAATATTGAAATATGTTAGTTGATTATAAATATTAGAAAAAAAAAATTGAATTTGATTCAATTAATCTGTTTATTTTTGTTAATAAGTATATCTAATGCAAAATTTGTTTCTGTGGTAATGGTATTGGAATACTATCATTGGATAAATGTATTGGAAATAGTTAAGAAATATATTTAAAGATCTTTCTTAAATTTCTATCATATTAAACATAATTCTGTGATAAATTATTGTTAAATATTACATTTTAAATAATTATTGCATGTTTTAAATGACTTATTATTTTAAACTTATGTTATCCATGCATTAATGTGACTGAATACGCCTGGTTACAACTGACGTATCATTGCCTCGTCACAATTAGAACAGTCGTATAACAGCTATAAAAAAGATAAATTAGTCATTAGATAGCAAACTATGTAATTACCATGTGAAATAATTCATATTTATTCATACTTTGCAAGTAAAAGTAGCAGCAATGTTAGAACAGTGCTGAAGCCTGAAAGTGTAGAAAAAGTTAAAAAGGGAGGCAGTATAGGTTGGTCAGTGATATATTTTGTGCCTCTAAGCAATGCACCTGAAGTACTTTACTTACCTTCTGTGGTGTCAACAAGCTCTGATATATACAACTTCATCATTAGCATATGTTATATAATTTTAAAAATGCTGAATGAAAAATTAAATTAAAAATATATATACATAATACATATATGTAATATGAACAGGATTGATAGGAGGGAAAAGAAACCAAGTCTGTATCCCTATAGCCAGGTGAGGCCTTAGCAAGGTTTTCAGGTGGTGTGAGATCTCATTGTGGTGCCCTCCCCTGTAGAGACTAAACTGTATACAGAGACTAAAGATAATATACATTTTTTACATTATTAATAACTCAGACCTCCAAAAGATTAGCATAGTAGTAGTATCGATGAGAAACAGTATTTGTTTGAAAAGGTTAACAGTCTACAACGTTAAATGCGAATTTCACACTATATGTATACCTTTGAAATGCGCACAACCCAGCTCACTGCTGTATAGAATTTATTTTGGTGGGTAGGGTTATGTAGTAATAAGGTGATTGGGTTTTATTTTTGTGCAGACGATCTATTGTTGCATTTTCTGCGCTCCCCTATGACAGTGCCTGGTGCAGTCGCACCATTAGGGCCACCCCTGCCTAGAGTCCAGACTAGAATCTGCATAATAAACTTTTAATTATGAAGTGTAGTAAATTAATTTATGTAATTTCTAGCAAAGAAAACAGAAACATTATAAACCAAGAGTATAACTAGAGCTAAGAATTTGAGAGACCTGATTACTCATAGTACTAGATATGAATGTAAATCTACTTATTAAATGCAATTTAAAAGTTTAGAAGGAAAAGTGCACTCATATCTGTTAAAAGTCGGCCATGTTGATGCTTGGATAACATAATTTATATGAAATTTTCTATTTGTGCTAATCTTGATCTTGTTTTTTCTTCAACTCTTAAATATTTAAAAAAATTTTAATCAGTGTTAGTTAACCATTACTTGGTCTTGGCCATTATAGTAGAAACATTAAACCAAATTCAATACAGTTTAAATGCATTTTCAGCAATTTTTAAATAATTTCACCACTTCACTTATACATTATATATGGCCAGTTATTACACATTTTTTCTTCATGTTTTGGGCTGTTATATTCTTTGAATAAAACAAAACAAAAAAAAAAAAAAGATTTTTGTGATGTACAATTGAGAATATTTTAACAAAGAAATCTTTGATGTTTATTACTATTATAATAATTAATGTGAAATCTTTAAATATGGATTCTGTCTGCATTGCATGAGCAATTTTTTATCCTCAGGGCTAATTTTTAGGTAGGAAAACTTGTAAACAAAAAATTGCATTTGATAGAAAAGTTGTTTTTTTGTTGTTTATATGAATGAATTTTATTCATTCGACATTACATATTATATATATATATATAAATAATTCACAAAATTTTATATTGTTTTTGCATTTGTCTATTAAATATACAATGAATGTTGTCATTTTAAAAACAACCTTGTTAATTTCTTGTGTGTGGTATTTACCAGATCACATTTTGTCAAATGTGAATTGTACATTTGTGGAAGTTGCAATGAATAGATTTTTTTTACTGTTGAAAATAACCGACTAATGTTAATTGTACAAGTTATAAATTGTCAACAGGGTAAATACGATTGTGAACGGAATTCAAATGATGTTTAATAATGTTTAATTATGTGAGTGCTAATATACTATAGAAAAAAAAACTACGTGAATGTTTGTGTGATCTTAAAAATCCTGAAATTGTTGGGATAGTATACAGAAGAGTATTTATGTGTCTTTAATTGTATGTACAGTATAAAAGTATGGTGCTAGATTGGGTGGGGATAATATTTAGCACTTGTAGTTGTGAATTCATTAAATTTTGCTTATGTATTAAAGTATTTGTCTTCTTATAAATAATACTTTACATCGGTGATTCCCAAACTTTTTTCAATCACCATCCTCTTGTTCCATAAACTTATTCCCCAATGCCCCCAACCCATTTTCATTTGTATGGGAAAGGCTTGGAATTATTCTTTGAAAAGCTTTTCTACTACCCTCATATTTTGTGTCCTTACCATACATTGTTGTAAACATCTGGAAACCATTTAAATGCAATGTTTCTTATTCATTTTGATGGAGGAAAGGGAAAGGTTGTCTGTGACCCAAATCTGTGCCTATGGTCACTGTTTGGTTCTGCCTGTTGCCCTTGTTTCTTTTTCCCCCAGATTACTTACTACCCCTGAGGCAGCACTCACTTTGGGAACCAGTACTTTACATTTTATAATCTTTAAAAACATAGTTCAGAGAACCTTTATAATCAGCAAGGATTTTATAATGAATAAGTGTTTTTTCAATCATCTTCAATGACTATCCTAGCTATCTTCAGGTTCTAGAACAGGAATTTAGAAACCTTTTTCTATAACTGTGGAACATGATTCATAGTCATACATACATGAAAACACAGTAAGGATCTCTTGGAATAGCATTAATTCCTTGTACTTAGGATTTTTATTATACAAGATGCAGATGATTAAAAACTGTAATCTGAAAGATATTTAATGAGTGAAAAATTACAGAATCATTTCCCTGGATTTGAGAATCTTGCAGAATTAGCTTGATGACCACATAGAAGAATACCTGTTCTAGAACATAAATTATTTAAAATGGAAAAGCTGTGGAATGTAAGCATGTGATAGAACGAAGCTAAATATTAACTTTATCATTTTGGTGATTGGCTATTCTATACAGTTTTTTTTACTAGATGTGTCAGAGTGATTAGACACAGAACTCTTACTCTGTAATATCCATTATTGAAGTTGAAATGCATTTTAGACCTTTTTAGTCCCTCTTAAGTCTGAAATGCATTTCGATTTCAATAAAGGATATTATAAGGTGTAAGAGTTGTTTTCTGTGTCTAACCGTTGTGACAAATCTAGTAAAAAATTGGCTATTCTATCCAATCACCAAAACAATAATGAATTCTACTAGATACGAAACAAACAATAATAATAAATATTAACTGTTAACATAACATAATCAGTACTGTAATTTTCTGTATAAAATTTGCAAAAATTGTTAGAATACACAGCCTGCACCTGTTTTCAAAATGATTTTTAAACACACTAATTAACATAAATGTGAAAATTATTAAAATCAAAAATTCAAAACTATTCAAGTACAAATCTTGTAGACATTGCAAAGTGTGCCCATGTCTTGGCAGTTAAAATTTTTATAAAATTATTGCTAGATTATGAAGAGTTTTTTTTTGTTTCTTATATAAATACATTCTACAAAAATTGAATAACATAAATCAGTTAAACATAACCTCCATAAACACATCTAACAATATAATATATTACATAACGGATAATTAAATAAAACATTCTGATAATGAAGTTTGATACTGTCAAATATTGAATTATGAGTTTGCATCAAAATGTGACTTAATACAGAAAAATATAAATCAAACTTATTCTATAGAGATTATTCTACATTTTAAACAGTATTTAGGAGAAAATAATAACCATCTTATTCTGAAGTTGTTATTAAATAACTAAATAGTAATATTTAAAAACTATAGAAATGGAGAGATCTCTTACAACTATTGAAGTACAAATATGTCATTATTTAATATTGC
>NW_019385685.1:199198-235386 GCF_000671375.1 Centruroides sculpturatus | reverse complement strand
AAAATGAAAAATGATAAATAATACCATTTGAATTAATATTAAGTTATTTATCATTTTTGGTTCTTTGTTATCATTTTTTTCCATCAGTTCATTAATATCTTCCCTCAAATTGAAAGTGTAAATTGCAAGAGATAGAAAGTAAAAATGTTTCAAAAATTTTTTATCAACATTAGATTATTAAGAGTATTAGATTTTTCTCTCAAACTTATAATACTGCATAGTTAATACAGCAGTTTTAAAATCTAAAAGTATTTTAAAATTGAAAAATAACAATTGATATTGTTATATGCTTGTATATTTTGTGTGCTATAATTTTAGAGAAAATTTTGGGATCCTCAAAATATTCTGCATTCCCTTTTCATACTTACATTGTAACACAATACTTCTGGCTGCCTGCAGACAGCTACACTTAGTCAGTCATGCTGTCAGCAAACAAAAACAACAAGGCAGCCAAGGAAACAAATTCCCTGATTTTTCCTGACTTTTTGACAATTTTTAACAAATTCCCTGACTTTCCATGACTTTTTTGGAACACTAATGTAAATCCCTGATTTCCCTGACTTTCCAGGTGTGTAGGAACCCTGTCTATAGTCAGACTGATGGTATCAGTATGGGGTCAAAGATGGGGCCAAAATTAGCAGAATTAGCAATGATTAATATTGATAAGCAAATAAATAATATTCAGGGTGTTAAGGGGGCGCTCTGATTGTCAAAGCTATTGGCATGAATTTTTCTCCACTTCCATACTTTGTCTGATTTTTCAAGAAATGAAAAATTTTGAACTGTTTTCGAATAAAAGGAATAATATTAAACTTCTTATTTTATTGTTACTGATTGCTGGAATAGCAAATCCTGGTCCCTTACAGAAAACTCCAACAAAGAGAGGAAGATCACCTACTCGTCAGAAATTGCTGACTAATGATATCAAACCATTGGAACCAGATTCAAACCTTATCACTGAATATACTGAACCTAGAAGAGCCAAATCATCTTATCAAACAGGTGAGCTAATTAATTTAACTTCCTCACAAGAACAATTACCTGCAGAACAAATAGACATTTCAACAGCAGAATTATGGAATAAGATAGTCGTACTGATAACTAATAGTAATGATAAGTTGGTGAGTCAATTTTCACTTATAAGACAAGAAATTAATATAATTCAAAATGAAATTAAAGAATTTAAAGATCAAATTCAACAAATAAAAATAAGAAATGATAAAATAAAAAATGAATTTACTAAACTAAGACTGGAAAATGAATTAACTCAATATAAACTGGATACTATGACTAACACTAAATAATAATAAAATTATAATTTATGATTATACAAATCAACTTAAAAATATTACTAAAAATGAGTTAGCAACATTTTTTTCTAATACTTTAAAAATAGTTTGCAGCGAATCAGAAGGTATAGAAAATATATATTCAATAACTAATCCAAATATTCAAATTAAGTGCATAGTATTAAAGTCAAACCAATTAAGAAATAGAATCCTTGCAGCCTTTAATAAATTGAAATATAACAAGACACTGGGAAATTGGCAAGAAATTAATATGTCAGCTGATTTAAATAACGATTCTCGGAAAAGAAGAAAAAACTTTTACATTATTATACAGATTTTAAGAAACAAGGATTACAACTAAAACTGCGTGATGACTATCTGTTAATTAATCGTCAAAAAATTACATATAGTTATATTCAGGATCAATTGGTATATGCTGATGATTTTTTGTTGTATTCTCTACAGAAAAACCCAATAACATAATTAATTCAGAATTAGAATGTGAAAATGATCACGATATTAAAATTTCAAATAATCTTAACTTAAATATCATGAACTAAAACTGCCAAGGCTTAATCCACAAAATAAAAACTCAAGAATTTTCTCAATTACTATATAATACTGATACCTTACATATAACTGAAACCTGGCTAGTCACACCAGTTAATGAAATTATAAAAAAACAGAATGGAATATACAATTATATCTTCTAACGTACAGAAACCAATAGGACCAAGGAGACTGCATGGAGGACTTTGTCTAATATTAAGAAAAAACATTGGTTCCGTAAAATTTATACAAAAAGCAACTAATTATATTCTAATCTTATTACAAATTGATAATACAGTAGAACCTCGATTATCCGCCCTAATTGGGGACTGGGGTTGGTCGGATAATTGAAAAGTCGGATAACCGAAAAGTATGAAAAAATCCATTATTAGTGTAGTATATTATTATATCCCATGTAATTAGTATATTAGTATATTAGTATATTGCTATTAACCTATTTTGCGTTGAATTTTCATCCATGTTAAGCCTAACAAAAATTTTTTAAAATAATAATCGTCGCTATTGTATCGTTAAAAATTAGAAAATTAAGCTTCGTTTAAATACTGGCTCCCTTTCATGGTCGAATGAGTGTTGCCAGCTAAAACACGTAAAAATAATATTAAAGTAGCCAAGACATAGCCAAATGTTGTAGCGCCACATCACTAGCGGACATTTGAAATTTGCCAACTAGGACGGTCGGTTGACCAAGGGGTCGGTTGATCGGGGGTCAGATAATCGAGGTTCTACTGTACTGATATGAAACATTTATACAAAAAGTTAATTATTGTGGTGTTGGTTTACGTTCCGCCTGACCAGATAGATTTACTAAATAAAATATTCAAAAATCTCGAAAAATGGAAAAATATCTCTCCTTATATATTGTTGTTTGGTGATTTTAATTCCAGAATTGCACAGATAATGGATTCAGATTATAAAGGACCAAATACTCTAATCCACTTTAACCAAAAATAAAAAGATAATAAACATAATAGATTGGGGCTGCAATTAATAAAAAATACTCAACAACTGCAATTAATAATTTTAAACAGAAGAATAAAAAATGACTATCCATCTGAATTTACTTGTGTTGCTAATATTGGAAGTTCAGTAATAGACCTTACGATATGTTCTGAATTGCTGTCTGACTTATGTGTAAAAATTCAAGTTTTAAATTGCAACCTATCTGATCATTTTCCAGTCATGATTATCTTTGAAATGGCAAATATCCAACTAAATAATAGAAAATTTCAACCCTATCAAATAATAAAATATGATTATCTGAATTTTCAATTGCAAATTAGTGAAAAAAATCAAAAATTTACCTAAATTTTTACCAAGAAACGGAATAGAAATATATCATCAATTGGAAAATCTAATAAAAAAATTCATTAATATAAAAAAGATTAATAATATAAAAACCAATAAATTTAGGAAGCCTTGGTATAACTTTACCTGTTATATATCTAAAATAAAGAAAAATAAAGCCTTAAAGCAGTTTAGGAATATGTCAATCGAAACAAACCTTATAAACTATAAGAAACTTAAGACAATATATCATAACTTGTTAAAAGCTAAGAAAAAAAATATTTAAAAAATCTCAAACATCAACTAATATTAAAAAAAGATAATAACTCTGTTTTGGTCAATGGTACGTAAATTATGTACACAGAATACTGAAAATCAATCGCAAATTGACTTTTTAACCTGGTCACTTTATTATAAAAGAATAACTGCTATAACTAATATAACCATTATAGAGACACTGAATCTGGGAAATGAAATTTTACATCCGATAATTACCTATGACGAATTAGAAGCATCAATCAATAAAATGAAAACAAAATCAGCACCAGATATGGATCTAATTACAGTTAAATTCTTAAAATTATTACCATCATCAGGAAAACGAGCATTGCGTGAATTATTCAATTCATTTTACAATTCAGCAAACTTTCCAGAAAATTAAAATACAGTAAAACTGATAATGATATATAAAAAAGGAGACAGAAAAGATCCAGGAAATTACAGACCAATCGCATTGCTACCAACATTACGAAAATGCTTTACTTCTATACTGGCACTACGATTCCAACGATGGACTGAAAAACTAAACATAAACTCAAAATTTCAATTCACATTTATAAAATCAAAAGGAACAGAAATGACATTATTCTTCTTATTATCAATAATACAAATTTACTTACTAAAAAAACAGGAAAATATATTCAGCTTTCATTGATATATCAAAAGCCTTTGATTCAGTTCATGTCCCAACTTTGATAAATAAATTGAAAATATGTGGCTCAGGAAAAAAATTCTCAGATTCAATTGCGAAATTATTTTCAATCTACAGAATCAACATTAGTCACGATAACCAGATATTCCCAGAATTAAACATCAACCGAGGATTACTACAAGGAGAACCGTTATTGCCATATTTGTTTAATTTTTATTTAAATGATATCGATAAATTATTTCTACTCAACACTGAAGGTGTTCAAATTTCTGAAAGAACTTACCACTATATATTATATGCAGATGATCTTATATTACTTGCACCAACAAAAATCGCTTTGCTGCACAAACTAAATATAATAAACAACTATCTGAATTCCCTGTTTTTAACAATCAGTATCTCAAAAACCAAAGTAATTATATGTAGAAATAATGTTAAACTTCCAAAACAAGAAAAATCATTCTATTTAAATAATCAATCTCTCACCTTGGTAAATGAAATAAAATATTTCGGAATATCATTCAATTGGAATTGTAATTTTCAACTGCACCTAAAAAATCTAACTACAAAAATAAATACTTTGATGGACATTATTATTTATTTATGCACAACTTTAAAAATGATGAATATAAAACTACAGATGAAACTATTTAATCTGTTGATTAAATAGTTTCATCCTTCAATATATTATGCAAGCTCTATTTGGGCATTAGACTTATCATATGATTTAAAAAAATTCCATGTTAGTTACTTACGAAAATTATATAAAATAAAAAGAACAGTTCCTGGTTATGCAATTCGTGCCAAAGCTAACAGATTCCAACTATTTCCATTTTATTTAAAGAGACTGATTAAATTCTATTATAGATTAAAACAGTCTAATGAAGATAATGTAAGATTCTTACATCAAATAATGCTAAATCAAAATTTTAACTCAGATATCAATATAAATCTATGGCAATATAAATTCAATAAACTATTACAATCTTTTGGTGTATCAAACAGATTATTTGATAGTTCAGAAACAAATTGGCAATATGGATACTCTCTAATGATTGAATCAGCATTTTCTCAATCAATAATAATGGATCAAAACTTATTATATCAGTCTGTATACCATCCATGGTACATCAACATTTTAAACATCCCGTCTACTTCAAACATCATAACAGCTAATATCAATATGAATATAAAAAGATTATTAATTCAATTAAGACTTAATAAATATTCATTGTTTATCAATAATACTTATTTAGATTTTACTAAGGACAGATGTTATTTGTGTAAATCAAGTGACTATTCTCTGATCCATATACTAACAGACTACGAAGGACTAAAGAAATATCATCAAAAATATGAAATTATACGAGTAACATCTACAAAACAAAATCAAGACTTTAGAACTAAATTAAACAATCTTACGTTAAACCAAATGTATAAAAGTAATGGTTTTTTTTTAATCAAATTGCCAGAGAACTAAAAAATATGTAATCTATATATATAAAAATGAATGTATGTCTGTCTGTGTGTCTGTCTTATGTCCTTCATGCATTACCACACCGTTTATCCGATTGCCGTGAAACTTTGGGAAGTTGTTTAATATACTCCGGCGAAGGTTTGTGGCATAGTACGATTGCCATAAAACTTCGGAAAGTTTTTTAATACACTCCCGCGAAGGTTTTTGGCATAGTACATTTATCCTACGATAGATGGCGCGCGTTTACACGAGCATTCAAGCACAGTGTGTTCGATCGATTTCAAATTGTGAAGACCATTTCCCCCTTCAAAAAATATTTCTATATATGCATTTGTGAACTGTTATTTACGATATTCGTAATAATGTTTGTTTAATCACTTTATTTCAACTTTTTTTTGCTAATTACGTATTCGCTCGAACTTTGTTAAAACTTTAACTGTATACCAAACAACAACCGAAGTTGTAGAAGGAAATTTGCCTATTTTACCGATCTAGGGATCCCCTTTTCCAAATTTTAATATCATCTAATAATTTAAAAAGACAGATTCCAGTTCAGGAGTGTGTTCTGTTAAGACGTTTTGCTGTTTTTGTGAGAAACTGTTTTTATTCTTTCTGGTGCCTGGGTTAGGTAAAGTTTTAAAATAATACAGTAGGAATAGTATATAAATAATAGTAGGAATAGTATAATAGGAATAGTATATAAATAAAATTAAACTCAATCCAGTAAATTAATACCTAAAGAGTTAGAATGGATAAGTCTCAAGACATCATCATGGAGCTAGAAGAAGGAATAAAAGAGAAACTATCCATCGTCAAAGAGTGTATAGAGGCCGCCCGCAACATGCGGACAGAACTTAAAGACAAAGCCATTCAAAGCCTGGCTGGAGTAAGCTTTCTGATCCAGGNTAGAAGAAGGAATAAAAGAGAAACTATCCATCGTCAAAGAGTGTATAGAGGCCGCCCGCAACATGCGGACAGAACTTAAAGACAAAGCCATTCAAAGCCTGGCTGGAGTAAGCTTTCTGATCCAGGAGCTCGAGAAAAATTTTAATCAAGTCATCCAGCAACAAAATCACCACATTGGCTCCCTCCAGCAACCTGATAGAAATAACCAGGATTCTGGGACTTTAATACCCACAAGCTACCCCCCACCCATGCCTCCCCTTACAGATGCTTTCTATTTATATGTGTTCAACGTGATTGTAGTGCCATCTATTTATTTAAAAAAAAAAAAAAAGTATTTGCGCCCTCTTCTGGTCAGTGTTCTTCTATCCTAAATTCATTAGCATAAGACTAGTAAATTGTTCTGCAGGAGTATATTATTTCTTTGCTATTCTCATTTAACTGTTTTTGTCCTATCCCAATCATCCCCAACAATATTGGCAGGTTTCTCTTAACACCTTTTCAGCACCCTTGCTCTGCAGGCATCACTCCCTTAAATAGTATGTATACGTTTCACTCTTTCTTCACATTAAACATTAGAATACATTTTACATTTCTCATTGATAGTTCTTGGCCTCTTGGTGCTCTGAGAGCGGGAAGAGGCCTTAAAAAAAACACCTATAGAAAGAAAATTTTAAACATTGACTTTTGTAACCTGTACTGATGATGCGAATATTTAAGCATCATTTAGTTATAAATCCTTTCTGTTTACGTTAAACTCAAAATGATTTATTGTGAATTTTCAGGAAAAAAAACCTTTTAATTACTGCATGTAGAGGTTCATGAAATATGTTTGATTGCATTAAGTGATAAAAAAATATCCGTGTTAAATTATTTTTAAAAAAATACATTATTTTTATGACAATAGAAAAACGTAATTGCTTCTCGGACAAAAACAGAATACAGTATTTTTATATTCTACAAAAGTAAATATATAAAGAAAATAATTTCGTATTATTATATATGAAAAAATATTCGTATTAATATAAATAGACAATATTTTCTTTATATATTAATACGACGAAAATAAAAATATAGGTGTATTTACTAGTAATATAGGTATTTACTACCTAAAAGTATTAAATACCTATATTATCAGTACCTGTACCTGTACAGTATATAAATACCTATATAAAAATACCAGTATTGTTATTTTTTCTTCGTAGTATTCTATGTTGTATTTGTCGTATTTACTACCTTTATTTTATACAAAATTAAGTATATAAAAAAAATACTGCATTGTGTTTTTCTCTGAAAAGCAATTATGTTTTTCTATTGTCATAAAAATAATCTATTTTTTAAAAAATAATTTAACATGGATATTTTTTTTATAAATTAATGCAATCAAACATATTTCATGAACCTCTACATGTAGTAGTTAAAAGTTTTATTTCCTGGAAGAAAAAACATTTTGAATTTAAAGTAAACAGAAATGATTTACAACGACATGATGCATAAATATTCGCATTATCAGAACAGGTTACAAAAAGTCAATTTTTAAAATTTGCTTTCTATAGATTTTCGTCTGTAAAACACTTCGGCCAAATGAAATTTCTTTTAAAACTTATATTTTAAACTCTAATGTTTTCGGACTTATTTTTTTATAAAACATTCCTGGCGTAAACAGTGTGTAGTCGTATTACTGTGATACTTGAGAAAAACTAATTTCGTTAAAAAATAATCTAATAATTAGAATATCGATTGGTATGAGCTAAGTATGATCCTGTAACACAAACAATTCCCGATATTCTGTCGTAATTAATGGCGAAAATAAAAAAAAAAATTGAAATGTATAAATGTATATTGTACGGTACATATACATTCTATAGAAGTAAACATAAATATAAAACATTTATTGTATTAAAATTTTCTTTCACATTTATCGATGCATACTAGAAGTTTTATGGAACTGAGAAAGAGAAGAATATAGCCATAAATATAAATAATAATAATAATAATAATAAATATAAAATTGATAGTTAAAACTGATAACAAATTTTTGTATATAAATTTTTATTGACATGGTAGAAGGCTTAAAATATTTGTTGACAACTGAAAATATACAAGATTAGTGTAAAATTAAGGCACAAAAAGTGTTTTAATATAATAGATATAAAAAAGCGGTAGCCTTGTATGCCAATGTATTGAAGTTAAGAACGATCTACATAGTCTATATAAAAACTGTATAAATACATCATATACAGGTATAAACAGATAATATGCGCTTAAAATGATACTTATACAACGCGATTAAAATACAACAGTTGATATAAAGTTATCTGTTTACTTTATTCAAGTAAATGTTGTAATGTAAGTTAAGTATTGTAATACCTTTATCAGTTGTTGTCTTTTTATTTGCTACTAGCTGCAAGGATTCGCTTCGCTGGGTTTTTATTTGTTCGTACATTTGTATGTAATATAGTTATACATATATATATATATATATATATACTGTATATATATAGATATAGATAACATTCTACATAGATTGTAAATTTTTTTAATTTATGGTGAAAACTGTGTCTGTATTGATGAAAGAATTTAATTTCTATCTCAAATTTGTTAGAAAATGGTATATACTATTCTGTGCCAACAAGTATGTATTTTTATACACCGAAAATATTCTTCGGCATTTATTGTGTAAGCAGAATTATGCTTATAATTTTCATTTTATTTTTCTGTCGAATTTTTGAGTGAAGCATTTAATTATATAATGATTGTAAAAATAGTTAGACACGCGGTAGGTGCATATCAATGCTCAGTAATCAAAGACTCCTTATACCAACGGTTCCCAACCTTTTTCGGGAGGCGACCCCCTNCCCCCCGACTTAATTAAACTTATATATAATAAAATCTATTAATTAAAAAAATTTAAAAACTATCGGAGGTCGTTTTTGACATCAGAAACTAGCTTTAAATAACTTACCGAAGGAAAATTTGTGCACTACAACTTTAGAACGATGAATGAAATTTGATATCAAACTCCATTTAAAAAACAATTAAAAAGCAATTAAGCGTAAATCGTGCGTCATTAAAGGTAAATTAAAATCGCGATAAATTTTTTCGCGCGGGAAAAAATTTTTGAAAAAATTTGGAGACTTAAAAAACATTCCAAAAATCCAAAAAACCAAAACTTTTTAGTGGGTCCAAACGCCCGAGTTTTATGTAACTTGCCCAAGATATCTCGGGCTTGGGGTTTAAGGTGTATAAGGAAGAATTTTCTGTTAGCGAACCCTTTGTTAAATATTTCGAATATCACCACTGCCTGTAACAAGGTTTTGCCTTAATACAAATAAAAATATTTCATTGATTGATTGATATTCAGGGTGTTAAATTAATAATGAGATATGTAGATGATTATTTAATAATATATAATAGTAGTTTAACAAATAAAAACATTATTCATTGTTTTATAAATACAGTAGAACCTCAATTATCCAGACCTCTATTATCCAGATTTTCGATTATCCGGATCATTCAAAATAAACAAAAATTTTACGAATTTGCTGATTTGCACTTGGCGAATTACGATACTGTTTATGTACGTGATGGAATGTATAACTTTTTTTTCTTTCAACAACGTCTCACCTGGCACAGTGGCCGTAAACTCTTAAATATATTTTACGTAGTAATAAAAATATAACTTGACATATGTATTTATAAATAATTTATTTTCGAATTACATCATTTCTATGACCAAGGGTGGCATAAGGCATGGGCAATGTGGGCCACCGCCTATACCTCACGATCCAAAGGGCCTTGCGTTTCGAAGGTTTATGCATTACTTAAAAGCTGCGAATGTGACAAAAAAAATTTTACTCGTCATAAAACGATAAATAGTTTGTCAAATTTTTATTCATAAAAATGCAGTTTCACCTGCTTTTTATTTTATAAAATCCGTCTTCTTGCGCTACCAGAGAGCCTTTTAAACAATAGGTAGTCTTAATGTAGAGAACGTGGTTGCTGTATCATCAAATGCAGTGTGTAGCGTCTGTGTAATCCAAAACGAGTTGGTAGACGAACAAACAGCAATTGGTTAGAAAACGTACGTTTTATTTAAAAAATTCCTAATTCATATGCATTTCGGGTTGGCTTAAATTCCCAACCCCTCTTCAGTGTTGACATATAATGGTACAGCATAGATGTATTTTACAAAATTTTTTGATTACATAGTAGTATGGCATAGCATTTTAGTTAGAATGTATTATTTCCGAATACAAAAAGGAACATAGTACAAAACATTTTTAACAACTGGTCTTATCCGTTGTTCGCTTAGTAACAGGGAAAATGCAGTGTGTAGCGTCTGTGTAATCCAAAACGAGTTGTAAAATACATCTACGCTGTACCATTATATGTCAACACTGAAGAGGGGTTGGGAATTTAAGCCAACCCAAAATGCATATGAATTAGGAATTTTTTAAATAAAACGTACGTTTTCTAACCAATTGCTGTCCGTTCGTCTACCAACTTGTTTTGGATTACACAGACGCTACACACTGCAATAGGTAGTCTGTTAGCGTTGGTCAATAGTAGTCCAAATTCAATACAAACATTTGTTTCTTGAAAATTTGATCATGATTTAAATACAGTATTTACTTTTAATATTACCAATTTATCATCGAAAAGAAAACGTGTTGTATTATTATTAAAAGACAAATTAAAGTATTTGTTTCGATTATCCGAATTTTTCCCTTATCCGAACTACCTTCATCCCCAATTAGTCCGGATAATAGAGGTTCTACTGTAATATAAATGATAAATTCAGTTTGATATTAAAGTTGAAGAAAACAAACAAATAAATTACCTTAATATCACTATAATAAACAACATTAAAAAATTTGATTTTATAACATATAAAAAATTATGCAATGTTAAAAAAACTACTAATTATAATTCTTATATACCAGATTATGTAGAAAAGAATTCATATATTATGGAATTAAAAAATATATTTACACGTATAACAAAAGACCATAATATTAAAATTAAATTAAAAGAATTAGAAACAAAATTCATTTTGAATGATTACCCAAAATTTAAACTTAATAAGTGGAAAACATATTTATTAACAAATAGATATAATACAAAATATAAATATGAAAAAACGTATAAAATATTTCCATACATAAAAAACATCTTTGAAAATTGCAGTAAAATTCTAAAGAAAGATAAGATATGTTTGGCCCCATCTTTGACCAATAAGATTTCAAATGATATTTCTAAATATGTTAACAGAAGTAATCATAATAATATAGATTCTCTAAAAAAAAAGCAAGTGTGGAATATAAATTAGAATGTAATTGTCAGAACCCAAATATGTATATAGGAGAAACTGGCTGTGTATTGGATGTTAGGATAAAAGAACATGAAGCAGCTATTCGTTTAAAATATAATAATTCCCCATGGTATGAGCATACAAAAGATAGTAATTGTAAAATCAATCACAGTTATATTAAAATTTTACATTATGAAAAAGACATGTATAAATGAAAATTTAAAGAACATTTAGAAATAAAGAAGAACCAAAAAAATAATTTAATAAATAGTTCAGATGGTATGTTAATTGATTCTCGTTGGTACAGACTGATAGAGGGCGTTACATAGAATTAAATTATTGCGATTGATTAAAAGAAAGGTGCTAAGGTTTACTTGGTTTTTTGTAAATTATTGTTCGTAAACTGTTTATATCGCTACATATTTTAACAGTAAGTAATGTATGTTGTTTTTATACACCATTATTAATTCTACAAAATAGTCATAAAAAAGTTTTCTTTTCAGTGATGAGGTTATCTGGTAGTATTAAACACTTCAAGTGCTCTTTGAGCTTGTACGATACCTCTACGATGTATTGATGTACAACATGTGTTGGTGTTATAGTCATGTTGGTGTCCCATGCACAATTTTTTTATCTTTAAGAGTAAGTGTGTAAGAAAAAATTTTTTCTGTTGGTATATTTGTTGTCATGAACTGACTATTTTTGTTTTTCTTATTTTTAAAAATTAGCACTGAGGATGGGTTGGGATGTACTGCGCCAGTCTGAAATGCATTTGTCAATTTTGAGAATAAAATTGTAGTTCCTAACTGAAAATTTGCTGTGAGTCCGTCTATCATTTGTTGGATTACAGAGACGTATAAATAAATATTATTCTAAAAAAATAAAATAATTACTTTTACTATTTTTTCATCTGATATAGACTTGTTAGTGAAAATCTTGATTCTGTTAATTTTATATATGAAGAGAAGTGTGCACCTGAAATAATTTGTTCAATGGAAGCAGACAGCTTTAGAGATGAAGGGACAATGGTATAGGTAGACATAACTGAAGCTTAACCTTGCTATACATTGTCGATAGAGGATCTTCAGCAGGGCACAGATCTTAGTAAGTCTATATATCTGTGGACCAGTAATTCCCAAAGTGGGCACTACCATTCTCAAGGGACGATGAGTAAATCAAGGAGGCAGAAGGACCAAAGACCATAGACAAGGATTCAGGTCACTGACAACCCTTCTCTTTCCTCTGTTAAAATGGCTAAGAAGAAACATTGCGTTTAATGGTGTCCAGATGTTTACAACAATGTACAATAAAGACACAAAGTGTGAGGTTCATAGATAAGCTTTTTTAAGAATATTTCCAAGTCTTTCTCACACAAGGGAAAACAGATAGTGGGCCATTGGGTATAAGTTTATGTAATCAAGGGGTTGGTGGCTTAAAAAAGTTTGGGAATCACTGCTATATACAGTCTATAGTCAGGTATTGTTTATACATCTTTAAACAGTGCCTACAAATCAAGATGAAATCTTAAACTCCCTCATGAATCTTTTTCAGGTGCTATTTCCAGGTGTTTGGTTTTGATTAAATTCTGTATAAGTTTCATTTAAATATTTGAATCTATGTCTTACTAGCTTCAAAGGGATAATGTTATCTAAGTCTTTATTTTCATTAACTATTCAAATCATAATCTATGCAATGTGTAATATTTTATATGTAAATTGTATAGCAAGATTAAAATACTAAAAGACTTAAAAGATGTAAAACTTACTTAATAAATTTTGGTACTTCAATGATAAATAACAATATTTCTAGTACTTGATTGCCAGCTGTTCTCTCAATTAATTGTATGTTCTTTGGAACTTAGCATAAAATTGCTATTGAAAACAAGTCATACAGGAATACTCCTTTTGATGGAAAAAGTAGATTTATTTTCTATAATTTACTATGGATATGCATTTCAGGCTTAATGCCCCTCTTCAGCCCTTATTTTGTTATGTACATTGACCAAACTATATAAGTGTGAGATCTGAATAGACTCTGTGTCTAATTAATAATTAAATTATTACGGTAAATTTTGAAAGAAAATATTCTTTAATTTTTCATGTGAACATATTGTTTTAAAAAATGTGGGAAACAGATAGAAAGTCACTTCCTTTAATGGAAGTTAGAATATCCTTCTGTTTTACCCTTATCTACCAAAAATCTCAGCACCCTGAGAATTGTCGACCTCTCGATAAATCCCCTTTTCCTCTATTCACGTGAAAGAATCCAAAGTGTTGATTGGATGAAAAAGAGGAGATATGGAAAGAGTTTTGCCATATTCGGGGAGTACGCCAGAAGATCTCACAGAAGAGAGACGTATTCCATATAGGCTCCCTAAGGCCAACGCCCTTAGTTAGGAGTATGCCACAAGATTCCGTAGAAGGAAAACATATTCCATATTGACACCCTAAGGCCAACACCCTTAGTCGTATCCAGTAGACTCTAATAATGAATTAAGTTAGTAAAGAAAGAAGAAAATATATAATTAAGTGCTTCTCATGACCACTCCATGAACATCCATCTACACTTCAGTAGATAAACTAAAAGGTGAAGATAAAGAGAAATCATCTAGAGGTAGTATGATTATCATTAAACACTGTGAGCTCTCTCTCTCTCTCAAATCGCTTAGTTATAATTATTCCATTTTTGTGTAAATTTGTTTATTTTTGATTTTATTAAATTCTTTTTAATTATTGTTAAAGAAATGTCTCTCAAGTGTCTGAATCAAAACCTTATTATCATTGTCATATGCGTGTTAATCCACATCTTCTAAATTTGATTAACTGGTGTCAGGAATCCTAACGAGGGAACGAGGGATTGTGAAATCTTTTAGTCCCGGTTTAAGTTTAACGTTCAATCTGTAAGTCCCTCCACACTCGATTTTCCTTGAATTAGGAAAAGCCATTCTTATTGACAATCAGAGGGCTATTCTCAAGGAATAGTTGCCGATTAAGTGATACTAGAGTCTTACACTCAGTACCCCCGGCTAGCCCCTCACATAAGAAACTACAGAATGTATTTAATTATATTTAACATAAGTGTAACTCACAAAAATGTTTTAAAATATAATTACCTAAAATAATTATAGTGACAGCTGGAATAACTAATTATTAAAACTGTGGGAAAAAACAAGTAAAACCGAAATAAATTAAAAAATAAGTATATAAATACAACATTTTATTACATTTATTGCAACTGTCAATTATTTTTAGATAATTATATTTTAAAAAATACTTAGAAATACTTTAAAAAAATAGAGCCCGAAATACTTATCCCTTGTAAATTATAGAAAATAAGTCTACTTTTTCCATCAAAAGGAGTGTTCTTGTATGATTTGTTCTCAATAGCAACATTACACTAAGTTCTGAAGAGCATACAACATTTCTAATAAACTAGCCTCCTCCTCCATAAATTTTCTATATCATATTACATTCATATTATTTGATCACATACATTCTGAATATGCTTTAATAAGAGTTTATATACTATCATCATTAAATTTTTCAAAGTTAAACTCATATTTATATCAATAGGTTTTTTAAGTCATAAATTTACAACTATTAAACAAAAAAGTTGTATATAATTGAAAATGTAAGAAATATATGTTATCTTTCTTAAAGCACATTTATCATAATCATGTGCTTATTAATTATAGTAAAATCTCAATTTAATGGACTATGTTATTATATAATGGCCAAAAGTCCATTATATAATAACGTAGGTTTTCCGAATGCATGTTAAAAAATTGACAAAGTAGTTAATTTATCTGTTTTTACTTTTGTATGTAGATATATTTTGTATTGTTATGTAAATACATTTGTGTAATTAAAACTAAATATGTATGAGAGGTTGGTTTAATTTCACAGAAAAATTTTCTATATATATTATTGCATATGTATTCACTGTAATAAACAAGTATATTATCTAAATTGAAATAAATAAACAAGCATGTTTTGGAACATCCATTTTAATTGCATTTAACTAAAAAAATAAATAATATTCTTAAAAAGTCTACACAAATATTTAGATTAAAATTTATAAAATATAATAAAAAGAATATAATTATGAGAAAAAGTGGAAAAAATATGCTAAAAACAGTTCAATTATTAATTATATTTACATTGAATATAAAAAACTTTGAGCAAAGTGAGATGTTCTTAAAATTTTGTTGTTTGTTTTTAGATTTTTTCTAAATGAAAGAAATCAACAATTTAAGTGGACTTTGAACTCAAATGTGAGTTTTAAATAAACACTTGGCTTTATTTCCATCACTTTTTAGTTGAACATTATTCTTTAGATGGAGGTCGCCGTTTCTATAATTGAAATTTTTCTATGTTGTATAGAAAAATTTCAATTATAATAATGTTCAACTAAAGAATAATGTTCAATTAAAAGTGATGGAAATAAAGCCAAGTGTTTATTTATAATTCACATTTGAGTTCGAAGTCCAATATATTTATCAAACACGGTTTCAAAAATAACATAAACAATTTAAGTATTTTTAAAATAAGAAATAGCTTACCTCATCTACCATAAAAAGCCGAACTAATTGTACAAATGATTTAATATTTTGCCATCTTCTAGTTAATCCATCCCACTTTTCCTAAAATATAGTTAACATATTTTAGAAGAATAGAAAACATAGAAGAACATATTTTCATTAAAGCTTTAAATATACAATTGTCAAAAACCATGTTTAAATGCATGAATATATATGTCATATTTAAATACTTAAATGCTCAGTTAACAATGAAATAAGCCCATTTGATAAAATGAGTAATCACAAAACAGAATAAACTTTCTCAATAAGAAAAATGATCTGGGCCTTTACCTTTGAGATACTTTCTATTCTAAAATTTAAACTTTGATGGTGATTCATTGAAAGTGAAAAACTTCAGTGATAATTAGTTTTTATACTTATAAATCATACTAAGATTGATCAAATTTCATAGTAATAACATCATTTTCACTCCTCCTATTGTTAAATTGTCAGAGGATTGCCATTCATCATTATGTAAAAATATTATAAAAAGGAATGATCATTTCATCTTATCTAAAGCTTCTTATTCTGTTTAAATTTTTTTTAAATTTATATTTGTTGTATCTCAGATATAACAGAATATATCAAGATTAAGTGAGGGGTAAGAAATTGAGGACTTTACAAAAATATAATGAGAAAGTTGACAAACATGTTTAATAACAGCAATAACAAATTACACTATAACCGACACCATTTCATTGCCGCACTTAATTGACTAACATTTGTCGAGGTGACTCTGATATGAATTATTTCACCTGTGATAATGGCATATATACATGTACAACGTTCACAAGAATTAGACGACGTGTATCACGTAAATTTACTGTTGTTCTATGATTCAGGAATTCATTTAATAAAAACTACCTATCCTGCATGGAGATCACAGTACAAGTGATCTCCATGCAGGTAGTGATGTTCCCCTACCACAAAAGTATCTATACCAGTACAGTCGACCCCCCTATAAGATCATAGATACGTTCCATTCTTTAGGAATCTGATTTCTTACGAGTCCTTCCAATCACAGCCTGACACGTGTGAAGTTTACGGACTACGGCTGATTGTAAGGTTTTCTTCCATAAAATTAATCGATTCTAGACTAATCCAACTCAACATTTCCAAAATACGTATATATTTTTTGGAAATAATCCGTATAAACTACGCTATAAACAAAAAATTGTAGGATTACTTACTGAGTGTGCACCATTCGACATCACCATTGCTAAAGCTTGTTTTCGTCGCGAAACAGCTCAGCAAATAGCGGCCGATTCCTAACAACTTATTTTTCTGCGAAAACTTCGTTGAACTTTGGAGACATCATTAATATAAATAATTTTTATCGCCGTTGAATAAGAAATGTTTCTTTCACAAGAAATGTATAAAATTACAGTACTGTATTAGACTTACGGTACCTAATTTACATACTGACGAGACGATAGTTAGCGTAAAATCTCTGTAGCATGGCGCCACGCTAGACAGCGGAAATTATATATTTAATTATAATAAAGTTACAATAAGTTAATATATAATTATATATACAGTACCTAATTTATATATAATTAATATATAATTATATGTACAGTACCTAATTTATATATAATTTATATAATACTGTCCAGACGATAGAAATCTCTCCGTAGCGTGGCGCTACGGACGGCGGGAAAGTAGTTCGGCTGCCCGATGGCGTTTTACGAAATTATAAGAGTTTTTTTACCTTTTTTTACGGATACCGTCACAATTTTTTTGCAGTTTTATAGGAATCGTAATTATAGGGACCGTAATTATAAGGGGGTCGACTGTATTGATATCAGTCTCAAAGTATTGACACCAATCAGTATCAGCATTGGGTATTGAAACTGGAAATCTTGTCGACTGTGACTGTTCAGACTTGGGTTGCCTTTCAGTTGTTTTTTTCTACTGAAAAGGTACACCTATCCCTCATTTTGTGTGTTGGATACATTCCAAAGAACACTGTGTAAAAAAAATTGCATAAAAATGTACATTACATGCATCCTGTAGGAACATGCTCAATAGGGTCCACAAATTGACTCCTATTGAGCATTTTCCTACAGAAATGAAATAAAAAAAAATAAGGAATTTGCAAAAGAAATACAAGCTTTTTTATTATAATACCATTTATCATTAACATTATTTGTACATAAATATAATAAACACAAGAGCGCATAGGAAATATAAAATCGACATACAACATTCTATGATGTACTGTACTGTGCGTAAATAAATAAACTAACTCTTGATTTCAATTAAAAATTAACATTTTTAACAATAAGACAATTTTAATGAAGAGTTAAACTTAAAAATTTTCAAATAAACTGTTTTCCCTCATATAAAATATCAATTGAGTAAAGAGAGAATTAGTTCTCTTTCGTCAACTGCATTATTTCAAAATCATATAA
The DNA here is from genome assembly GCF_000671375.1 of Centruroides sculpturatus. Classification (NCBI taxonomy): domain Eukaryota; kingdom Metazoa; phylum Arthropoda; class Arachnida; order Scorpiones; family Buthidae; genus Centruroides; species Centruroides sculpturatus. The sequence continues at coordinate 216,625 of NW_019385685.1, read as the reverse complement.
AAGTGAACCACATAAAAAGAGGAATAGAGGTACTGTACTCATTACAATGAAGGCCAAGTGAGTCCCACAGCAGCAATTAATATCTTATTGCTTATTCCAGAGAATTGAATCCCAGCTATCTGGTTCAGAAATCAGTGTGTCACTCAGTACTTCAGTTTACACTTGTAAGATATTTTATGTACACAAAAGATCTTGATATATGGTCCTGTTACTGGACTCTGTTGGTACTACTACGATACATGGAATAGAATTGGAATTGTTAGTGAAAAGGTAAAACTTTAAATGATCTTTCTTGTGTTCAAATTTTACAAATATCAGGGTATACAAATTGTAGCTCGTTTTAAGCATCACTGTCCAAGTTAATTAACAAACAAAAATACTGCATAATGTTTAACTACTTATTTACATGTATAAATACTAATCAGAACTCTAAACATTTTATAGATTGTGGAAATGAAATTTGATGTAATACATTATATATAATAAAATTATAAAAAATACGACATTTTCACAAAGGTGAGAACCTTGTTTCTGTCAGTCTTTCCGCCGTTTCATTTTTACACCATCAGCGATCCTTAAGACAATTCACAAAATTTTCCGGGGACGACCTTCCTTTTAAGGCTACTGCCTCGGCAAAAAAAATGTAAAAACAGGCAAAGCGTCCTCTGGTGTTCGTTGCCACTGTCACAATATCACATTTTAAATAAAAAAAATAGTAAAAAGACATGGCCAAGGCAGTAGCCTTAAAAGGAAGGTCATCCCCAGAAAATTTTGTGAATTGTCTTAAGGATCGCTGATGGTGTAAAAATGAAACGGCGGAAAGACTGACAGAAACAAGGTTTCTCACCTTTGTGAAAATGTCGTATTTTTTATAATTTTATTAAATGTAATTACCGCCGGCCATGTCTTTTTACTATTTTTTTTATTTAAAATGTGATATTGTGACAGTGGCAACAAACACCAGAGGACGCTTTGCCTGTTTTTACATTTTTTTGCCGAGGCAGTAGCCTTAAAAGGAAGGTCGTCCCCGGAAAATTTTGTGAATTGTCTTAAGGATCGCTGATGGTGTAAAAACGAAACGGCGGAAAGACTGACAGAAACAAGGTTTCTCACCTTTGTGAAAATGTCGTATTTTTTATAATTTTATTAAATGTAATTACCGCCGGCCATGTCTTTTTACTATTTTTTTTATTTAAAATGTGATATTGTGACAGTGGCAACAAACACCAGAGGACGCTTTGCCTGTTTTTACATTTTTTTGCCGAGGCAGTAGCCTTAAAAGGAAGGTCGTCCCCGGAAAATTTTGTGAATTGTCTTAAGGATCGCTGATGGTGTAAAAACGAAACGGCGGAAAGACTGACAGAAACAAGGTTCTCACCTTTGTAAAAATGTCGTATTTTTTATAATTTTATTAAATGTAATTACCGCCGGCCATGTCTTTTTACTATTTTTTTATTTAACATTTATATATTTTTGGTCATTAATATATTTTATATAAATTTAACTTAAAATAGTGTAAAATTTCATTTTTGTTTCTGATTCCACTGCAAAATCTGGTTTCATCAGACTTACCTGTCCAAGAAAACTGTAATAATAGCAAATCATTATATTTCTCACAGACAGGAAAAGTATCAATACCGGTATCAGCATTGGACTAAAATTATCAAGTACAAAAAGTACTCAGTATTGAAGAAAAGTATCAATATGATATTGGTATCAGCAGTATTGGGATGTCCTAAATGCAGGAAATACCTGCTTGACCTTCTTTGTTACTAGAGATTAGGGTTTGGGTCCCGGGACGTCTTGTGTCTCGAAGTCCCAGGACTTTTTCTAAATTTAACTGTCTCGGGTCCCGGGACATTCGGGTCAAGACTCGAGACACGCTTATCAAAATTATATTGTAATAATTTTATTTTCAAAAGGTTAGCCCAGCAACACTCCCTTCTGTTTACAAATAAACAACACAGGTGGGGGTAATTTAAAGGCCGTGTGACTTTTAACCTTACTCTGTTAAATGTTTGTTAAAATATTTGCACACTNTCCGTCTATCATTTGTTGGATTACAGAGACGTATAAATAAATATTATTCTAAAAAAATAAAATAATTACTTTTACTATTTTTTCATCTGATATAGACTTGTTAGTGAAAATCTTGATTCTGTTAATTTTATATATGAAGAGAAGTGTGCACCTGAAATAATTTGTTCAATGGAAGCAGACAGCTTTAGAGATGAAGGGACAATGGTATAGGTAGACATAACTGAAGCTTAACCTTGCTATACATTGTCGATAGAGGATCTTCAGCAGGGCACAGATCTTAGTAAGTCTATATATCTGTGGACCAGTAATTCCCAAAGTGGGCACTACCATTCTCAAGGGACGATGAGTAAATCAAGGAGGCAGAAGGACCAAAGACCATAGACAAGGATTCAGGTCACTGACAACCCTTCTCTTTCCTCTGTTAAAATGGCTAAGAAGAAACATTGCGTTTAATGGTGTCCAGATGTTTACAACAATGTACAATAAAGACACAAAGTGTGAGGTTCATAGATAAGCTTTTTTAAGAATATTTCCAAGTCTTTCTCACACAAGGGAAAACAGATAGTGGGCCATTGGGTATAAGTTTATGTAATCAAGGGGTTGGTGGCTTAAAAAAGTTTGGGAATCACTGCTATATACAGTCTATAGTCAGGTATTGTTTATACATCTTTAAACAGTGCCTACAAATCAAGATGAAATCTTAAACTCCCTCATGAATCTTTTTCAGGTGCTATTTCCAGGTGTTTGGTTTTGATTAAATTCTGTATAAGTTTCATTTAAATATTTGAATCTATGTCTTACTAGCTTCAAAGGGATAATGTTATCTAAGTCTTTATTTTCATTAACTATTCAAATCATAATCTATGCAATGTGTAATATTTTATATGTAAATTGTATAGCAAGATTAAAATACTAAAAGACTTAAAAGATGTAAAACTTACTTAATAAATTTTGGTACTTCAATGATAAATAACAATATTTCTAGTACTTGATTGCCAGCTGTTCTCTCAATTAATTGTATGTTCTTTGGAACTTAGCATAAAATTGCTATTGAAAACAAGTCATACAGGAATACTCCTTTTGATGGAAAAAGTAGATTTATTTTCTATAATTTACTATGGATATGCATTTCAGGCTTAATGCCCCTCTTCAGCCCTTATTTTGTTATGTACATTGACCAAACTATATAAGTGTGAGATCTGAATAGACTCTGTGTCTAATTAATAATTAAATTATTACGGTAAATTTTGAAAGAAAATATTCTTTAATTTTTCATGTGAACATATTGTTTTAAAAAATGTGGGAAACAGATAGAAAGTCACTTCCTTTAATGGAAGTTAGAATATCCTTCTGTTTTACCCTTATCTACCAAAAATCTCAGCACCCTGAGAATTGTCGACCTCTCGATAAATCCCCTTTTCCTCTATTCACGTGAAAGAATCCAAAGTGTTGATTGGATGAAAAAGAGGAGATATGGAAAGAGTTTTGCCATATTCGGGGAGTACGCCAGAAGATCTCACAGAAGAGAGACGTATTCCATATAGGCTCCCTAAGGCCAACGCCCTTAGTTAGGAGTATGCCACAAGATTCCGTAGAAGGAAAACATATTCCATATTGACACCCTAAGGCCAACACCCTTAGTCGTATCCAGTAGACTCTAATAATGAATTAAGTTAGTAAAGAAAGAAGAAAATATATAATTAAGTGCTTCTCATGACCACTCCATGAACATCCATCTACACTTCAGTAGATAAACTAAAAGGTGAAGATAAAGAGAAATCATCTAGAGGTAGTATGATTATCATTAAACACTGTGAGCTCTCTCTCTCTCTCAAATCGCTTAGTTATAATTATTCCATTTTTGTGTAAATTTGTTTATTTTTGATTTTATTAAATTCTTTTTAATTATTGTTAAAGAAATGTCTCTCAAGTGTCTGAATCAAAACCTTATTATCATTGTCATATGCGTGTTAATCCACATCTTCTAAATTTGATTAACTGGTGTCAGGAATCCTAACGAGGGAACGAGGGATTGTGAAATCTTTTAGTCCCGGTTTAAGTTTAACGTTCAATCTGTAAGTCCCTCCACACTCGATTTTCCTTGAATTAGGAAAAGCCATTCTTATTGACAATCAGAGGGCTATTCTCAAGGAATAGTTGCCGATTAAGTGATACTAGAGTCTTACACTCAGTACCCCCGGCTAGCCCCTCACATAAGAAACTACAGAATGTATTTAATTATATTTAACATAAGTGTAACTCACAAAAATGTTTTAAAATATAATTACCTAAAATAATTATAGTGACAGCTGGAATAACTAATTATTAAAACTGTGGGAAAAAACAAGTAAAACCGAAATAAATTAAAAAATAAGTATATAAATACAACATTTTATTACATTTATTGCAACTGTCAATTATTTTTAGATAATTATATTTTAAAAAATACTTAGAAATACTTTAAAAAAATAGAGCCCGAAATACTTATCCCTTGTAAATTATAGAAAATAAGTCTACTTTTTCCATCAAAAGGAGTGTTCTTGTATGATTTGTTCTCAATAGCAACATTACACTAAGTTCTGAAGAGCATACAACATTTCTAATAAACTAGCCTCCTCCTCCATAAATTTTCTATATCATATTACATTCATATTATTTGATCACATACATTCTGAATATGCTTTAATAAGAGTTTATATACTATCATCATTAAATTTTTCAAAGTTAAACTCATATTTATATCAATAGGTTTTTTAAGTCATAAATTTACAACTATTAAACAAAAAAGTTGTATATAATTGAAAATGTAAGAAATATATGTTATCTTTCTTAAAGCACATTTATCATAATCATGTGCTTATTAATTATAGTAAAATCTCAATTTAATGGACTATGTTATTATATAATGGCCAAAAGTCCATTATATAATAACGTAGGTTTTCCGAATGCATGTTAAAAAATTGACAAAGTAGTTAATTTATCTGTTTTTACTTTTGTATGTAGATATATTTTGTATTGTTATGTAAATACATTTGTGTAATTAAAACTAAATATGTATGAGAGGTTGGTTTAATTTCACAGAAAAATTTTCTATATATATTATTGCATATGTATTCACTGTAATAAACAAGTATATTATCTAAATTGAAATAAATAAACAAGCATGTTTTGGAACATCCATTTTAATTGCATTTAACTAAAAAAATAAATAATATTCTTAAAAAGTCTACACAAATATTTAGATTAAAATTTATAAAATATAATAAAAAGAATATAATTATGAGAAAAAGTGGAAAAAATATGCTAAAAACAGTTCAATTATTAATTATATTTACATTGAATATAAAAAACTTTGAGCAAAGTGAGATGTTCTTAAAATTTTGTTGTTTGTTTTTAGATTTTTTCTAAATGAAAGAAATCAACAATTTAAGTGGACTTTGAACTCAAATGTGAGTTTTAAATAAACACTTGGCTTTATTTCCATCACTTTTTAGTTGAACATTATTCTTTAGATGGAGGTCGCCGTTTCTATAATTGAAATTTTTCTATGTTGTATAGAAAAATTTCAATTATAATAATGTTCAACTAAAGAATAATGTTCAATTAAAAGTGATGGAAATAAAGCCAAGTGTTTATTTATAATTCACATTTGAGTTCGAAGTCCAATATATTTATCAAACACGGTTTCAAAAATAACATAAACAATTTAAGTATTTTTAAAATAAGAAATAGCTTACCTCATCTACCATAAAAAGCCGAACTAATTGTACAAATGATTTAATATTTTGCCATCTTCTAGTTAATCCATCCCACTTTTCCTAAAATATAGTTAACATATTTTAGAAGAATAGAAAACATAGAAGAACATATTTTCATTAAAGCTTTAAATATACAATTGTCAAAAACCATGTTTAAATGCATGAATATATATGTCATATTTAAATACTTAAATGCTCAGTTAACAATGAAATAAGCCCATTTGATAAAATGAGTAATCACAAAACAGAATAAACTTTCTCAATAAGAAAAATGATCTGGGCCTTTACCTTTGAGATACTTTCTATTCTAAAATTTAAACTTTGATGGTGATTCATTGAAAGTGAAAAACTTCAGTGATAATTAGTTTTTATACTTATAAATCATACTAAGATTGATCAAATTTCATAGTAATAACATCATTTTCACTCCTCCTATTGTTAAATTGTCAGAGGATTGCCATTCATCATTATGTAAAAATATTATAAAAAGGAATGATCATTTCATCTTATCTAAAGCTTCTTATTCTGTTTAAATTTTTTTTAAATTTATATTTGTTGTATCTCAGATATAACAGAATATATCAAGATTAAGTGAGGGGTAAGAAATTGAGGACTTTACAAAAATATAATGAGAAAGTTGACAAACATGTTTAATAACAGCAATAACAAATTACACTATAACCGACACCATTTCATTGCCGCACTTAATTGACTAACATTTGTCGAGGTGACTCTGATATGAATTATTTCACCTGTGATAATGGCATATATACATGTACAACGTTCACAAGAATTAGACGACGTGTATCACGTAAATTTACTGTTGTTCTATGATTCAGGAATTCATTTAATAAAAACTACCTATCCTGCATGGAGATCACAGTACAAGTGATCTCCATGCAGGTAGTGATGTTCCCCTACCACAAAAGTATCTATACCAGTACAGTCGACCCCCCTATAAGATCATAGATACGTTCCATTCTTTAGGAATCTGATTTCTTACGAGTCCTTCCAATCACAGCCTGACACGTGTGAAGTTTACGGACTACGGCTGATTGTAAGGTTTTCTTCCATAAAATTAATCGATTCTAGACTAATCCAACTCAACATTTCCAAAATANATTTGTCACTAGAGAGAGGTGTTAAATGCAATCTCTTATTAAATTTAATAGTTATAATTAAATTAATATTTATTAAATAATTTAGAATATTCTGGAAGAAAAATTCCACCCAGAGCAAGATTCGTACCTGCAACTCCCACTTACTGTGTGAATGCATTGCCAGTTATATCATGTTTAAATATGTCTGGAAGAGGAGATCAGACTGGAAACTTGGATAGCATAACTGGCAATGCATCCACACAGCAAATAAGAGTTGCTGGTTCAAGTCTCGCTTCAGGCCGATTCTTTTCTTCCAGAATACAGTAGAGCCTTGATTATCCGACCCCCTGATTAACCATCACCTAGGTTAACCGACCGTTCTAGTCGGCAAATTTCAAATGTCCGCTAGTGATGTGGCGCTACAATATTTGGCTATGACTTGGCTACTTTAATATTATTTTTACGTGTTTTAGCTGGCAACACTCATTCGACCATGAAAGGGAGCCAAAGGCTTAATTTTCTAATTTTTAACGATACAATAGCGACGATTATTATTTTAAAAAATTTTGTTAGGCTTAACATCAATGAAAATTCAGCGCAAAGCAGGTTAATAGCAATATACTAATATACTAATTACATGGGATATAATAATATACTACACTAATAATGAATTTTTTCATACTTTTCGGTTATCCGAGTTTTCAATTATCCGACCAAGCCCAGTCCCCAATTGAGTCGGATAATCGAGGCTCTACTGTATTCTAAATTATTTAATAAATATTAATTTAACTGTAATTATTAAATTTAATAAGAGATGACACTTAATGCCTTTCTCTAGTGACAAATTATTTAGTAATTAATTAAAATATAATTGCAGAAAAGTAATCCAATGTAATCCAGTGCTTGTTTGGCTTTAACATGATTTGACATAAATATAGGCAATTAGACTGCCATACCATTATTATTGAGTTACATAATTTTATTTTTATAAAATACAATCAGATTTGGTATAAAATTATTGAACAATTACATAATTGTTTTCTTCTAACTAAATTTTGGAGATAAATTTAATCTGTGAAATATACAATAGATCCCCCTATAAGATGGTAGATACGTTCCGTTCTTTATGAATCCGATTTTGCTGGAATCACAGCCAATCACAGCCCGACACGTGTGGAGTTTACAGACTACAGCTGTTTGAAAGGTTTTCTTCCATAAAATTAATCGATTCTAGACTAATCCGACTCAACATTTCCAAAATACGCATATTTTTTTTGGAAATAATCCGTATAAACTATGCTATAAACAAAAAATTGTAGGATTACTTACAGAGTGTGCACCATTCAACATCGCCGTTGCTCAAGCTTGTTTTCGTCACGGAACAGCTCAGCAAACNTGTGACTTTTAACCTTACTCTGTTAAATGTTTGTTAAAATATTTGCACACTGGCCACCACTGTTCACAGTCGCAAAATACGGATATTTTACTTCGAATTTGAATAAAACTGCACTTATTGCTTTTGCGGAAGATCTGTATTACAGACTTTTTGAAAATATCCCTCGTATTCAAACTACAGATTTGGAAATAATAGACGCCGAACCCACTACCAGTAGCTCTACAGTACACAACAAACCCGATGAGTCGTTTCAAAGTCAAGTGGTACAGGCAATCAAAAAAATCGAAGAAAATTTACCCGAAATTTCTGCAAAAAGATGAAGAGCAGCATTAAACAATGAGTTCCAGTTATTTGAAGCAACCGGAAAACGTACTGAAAGTTTGGAACTACTTTATAAAGCTTTAAACACAATAGAACCGACACCTGTTGAAAACGAGTGTGTGTTCTCCTTGTCCGGAGGCATTATTACAAAAATCAGAAACAGATTGTCAGACAAAGCTGTAAATACTCTGATGTTTTTAAATGTCTGATTGCTAGTTCATTATATTATTTAGACTAGGCGATGATTATTATGATTACTAAGTTGATTTTACTACCAAAAACTGAATCTATGATTATAAGAATTAAACATACGAACTGTTTAGACTTTAATTAACGTTATAAATGTTAGAATTTGATTTTATGTTCAATAAATGTTGCTTTTTTATTGATACATCTCGCCAAAAATGAACTCGATTCTAATTTTTTTCTGAGAAGTCTCGAAGTCCCTGGACATCCTGGGATTTTGATCGTGGGTTGTCTCATGTCCCGGAACTTTGAGAATGTCGAGACTTCCCAAACCCTACTAGAGATTCACCGTACTGCCCTGCATCAATTGTTACTATTATCAGGTGCATGTGAGAAATCTAGGTTTCATCTTCTGTCAAAATGAGGCCCAGAAAGTCATTTCCTTCACTGTCAAATCATTCAAACTGTTCTAGAAATTTCAATGCTGCAGTCATGTGGTTTGTTTTGTGCTCATTTGTAAGCACTTTCAAAACCTATCTTGGATATAATTTGTACAGGTATTCTGTGATAATTTTGAACAGTGCAATTCAAGAAATTTTTGAGAATAAGATATTCAATTGAGATATGGTAGTTCTTCTGTTTACTCATATCATTTCATTCACTTGTTCACATTTACAACTGATGAATGCCACTTCAATCTTTTTTCAAGCTGAAATATTTACAAAAACATTTCATTATTCCTTCATGTCTCACACAAATCACAATACACCTTAGAAATTTGCTAATAAACTTCAACCAGGCAAACATTTCAAGCATTCAAAAATCTGATGACTAATCTTATCTTGCAACTGGTGATATTTTTAATCTTCCTGTTCATTTTCTGACATGATTATAAATATATAATAAATATTGGAAAACTAAATATCTCCAACATTTCTTACTTGTCTTCAAAGGAGGGCTGTACACATAGGAGTTTTAAAAATTTAATACCTCCCACTTGAAAAGAATAAACAATTTAATTAAATTAAACAGTATATTGTACATAACTTATATTTATTTTGTATCCAATTCCTCCTTATTCTACAGTACCATGTGTAATGTTTGGTTACACTGACATGTTTAATTAATAATAAGGTGAGTATTATTACAGTGACTGAATATACTTTATTGCACCTAACAAAGAACAACGTACAGACACAAGTCACTAGCACAAGGTCTCTTACAAAAGTGGTTCTGGCAGGAAGATAGACAAAATATATATTCCACGTGCAGTAGACCAGACTAAACATCATCTATTGGAAGTCAGGCAACCTTTCTAACGGACATACATATGACATCTCCCCCCTTTTTTACAGATCTTGCGAGATTGCAAACATATTGAACTAGTTTACAAGTTTAGTCTATTTGGAGGACATGCAATTCTGCCGGAGCAAGTAATTGTAACCATATCTTGACTATTTGTAAATTCATGGTCAATCAGCCGAGTATTACTCTTCCGTAGTCAAGCAGTAGAGTCCTGTGCAGGAAGTGCTGGGATAACCGTAGATGGAAGCTGGGCCTTGGTTGGCATTACCATTGTAAGGAACCAAGTCCGAGCATTATTTTTAGTTACTTTTATTTTGCTTATTATTCTATTTTTGTTTGGGGCTTATGTTTTGTTAGGACAAAGGTTTCCTCACCATTCACCTTAGAAACTTAAAAATAGAAAAGAAATCAACTCACCGACGAGAGAAAAGCACCGTAGTTAAAAATCGCACACACTTCCGCTACTGAGCAGAGAAAAGTCCACACCGAGAAAAAGGGGGGAGACCCCACAAGCACAACTTAGGAAACTTGCTAAACCTTAAAAGAATAAAACATACTGAAAATTGTCAAAAAGAATAATGTAAAAGGTCAGCGAGTATTGTCGAAAAATAGGCTGCCAGACAAACAGAAAAAAGTTTGTTAGCAAATAAGTATGTAAATGAGGGGAGTGATCGCTCTCAGAATTGTGACGTCACCTCACAGTATAAAGACCGAACCTCAAGTGAAGATGGTCGATCTTCTGTTAGCAACGAGCGTGGTGAGCTTCGTAGCAGCAAAAGAAAGAGGTGTCCAATAGGATAAAGTAGTTCCAAGGCAATTTTGAAGTTATTCGATTTGTGGATCAAAGATTAGAGAAAGTCTTGAGAGTTGAGGAAATTATATTGAGTGTATGTATTGAGGTAATAATTAGGATCTTTAATTCATAAGAATTATTGTACATAAGTTAAGTCTTTGAATATTTTGTCAAATTGTTTTGTTCCAAAGGTGAATAGATTTAAGTTAGAAAATAGATTGATTTGAGTTCGTCGGGTTGATTTCTTATTGACTTTCATTGAATAAATTGTTATTTGATTTTTACTAAATTTTGTATATAGTTATTACTAGAATATTTATTAAATATTGGATTGTTATTGACTAACTTTGTCATTATTTAATTTGGTGCACGCTTAAAGTGTAGGCCTGGCACATTAATGCGAATCCGCGTAAAGTACCCGTTAGGTAATGGCTACTTCTGGCACACAGTCATGTCGATAATCGTTGTAGAGAGTGGAAAAATAATATAGCACTTTACACCATCGAAGAATTACTACGTAGCAACAAACCATCTGTAGTACGCAATAAGTAGGAATGAGATTGTGGAAGCTGCTTTTCCACTACAGCTGATGACCATCACCTATGAGCAGTTTGAAATCTCACTAATGAGTGCTCAGGCAATGAAGGGGCATTCAACAGCCCAACAATGTGCTTGAGAGGTGTGATTGGTTTGTAGTTTAGTGGAAACATCTTGAAAATCTATGGATCTTGCAGACGGGTGAATTGGGAATAATGTTGCAGTCTGCCTACCAAACAAACACTGTGCAGGGAAACCCAGACCACTGCAAGGTAAATTCTGCCAATTAAGAAGCGCTAAGCATTCATCTATTCCAGTGTTTTTCAACCTGTGGGTCGCGACCCCCAGCGGGGTCACAAAGCCTTACACATGGGGTCGCGGGTAAAAGAAAATGACAAGTGTTTGTAGGTCTTACACTACAATAAAAAAAAACCTACAATCTCAGTGAGAAGGCTGTGCCTATTTATTTTAGAGTACAGTTGATTTTTTTTTATCGATATTTAGGTCTCGACAGTAAGAAACTTAGATACGTAGTTTTTAAAATCACTGACATAGTTTTAATATGGCGCCGGGGGGTCGCCAGAATTTTTTAACTTGTAAAGGGGTCGCTAATTCAAGAAGGTTGAAAAACACTGATCTATTCCATCGGCACGACATCATTTGATAATGGATTTAGCCGTTTGTATATACCTTTCAGCCAGCCCACTGAACTGAGGATATTTGGGAGAGGCAGTCACGTGATTTAAATTCCACTGTAAACAGAATTGACAGAACTGATGACAGAACTGATATTGAGGCCCATTGTCGGATTCGAGGGTGTCCAGAATTCTGTTCACTACAAAAATATGCTTTAAAAAGTTGATGACTGCTAATGTAGTGGGATTGTTTAATTTTTGGCCAGCCCAACCGAGAAATAACTTCCCAAACGGGTGAAGAAGAGAAATGGATCAAAATAGAGTCTGTTTTGATCGACCAGAACCAGAAGAAAACCGAAACCGATGGAGAGGTAATGTCAGGTGCGTAGAGGGTCGACGAATTTGATATAAACATCGAAAAAACTATACTCTCCCTTATCATGCAAAAAGAGAGAGACCCAGACCGTATCCCGGACTTTCTTGCCAAACAAGTAAAGTCCAACGGTCCCGAAAACTGCTATATTCACCTATCGGAGTAACCAAAAATATGCCAATGCATAGTGAAGCGACATTTTCATGTCGGACAGAGGGGATTCCTGCCACCATACAAGTAGACACAGGAGCAAAGGTGTCACTTCTATCTAAAGCATTTGCTGAAAAACTAAGGGAAGGAGTCAATGTCAATTATATTAAGTATATGGATCTACAAAGCACAACCTGACATCATATAAAAACGCACGGTATTATGAATCCTATTTTCTAGATCGGGGACTTACGACTTCTGTTTGCACACTGTCTCGTGGATGCAGACATCACATACCCATGTGACAGCATAATCGGTAGGAATATGATCTTAGAAAAGGGATGTCTCCTTGACTTTCGAGATGGGATAATAACTATACCCCCTCAAACTATAGTACGTTTTATTGATAAAGATAGGTTTACAAGCAGCAGCGAGAACAAATTACTCTCCCCAGAAGGGAAGATACACGCGACAAAACAAGACAGCCGAAAGAGAAACCGATCAGAAGTAGGTCAACCCACAGAGGCTGTTCCCCCTCTCAATAATGAAATCCAAAACAAAAAATGACCAAAGTTACGGTCAGATAAGGCAAAAGAAGAAAGTGAGGTTATTTTAATAGAGACATGTAGATTACCTCCCAGGGCTAAAAGTATAGTTACAGCCAAAATTTCGGGAGCTAATAGAAATATTAAGATAGGAGTAATAGAAGCTGTTCCTTTAGAATAGGAAGGAGTTTCAAAAGTCGATCTTTTAGTTTCTCCCAATAAAAAAAGACAAGTTCCCGTCAAACTCTGTAATACTACTCATAAAACAGTTAAATTAAATAAGGGCACAAAAGTAGGTGCATTTCTAGAAACTATCGAAGAAGATGCGTCTCCCAAAAATATTAAAGAAGGAGCGACTGCGGAATTATCCAAAAAAGGAGTTTAGTCAACTTTTCGATTGGACAGGAATTAATACAAACAAAAATAAAGCACTAGAGACGTTATTATATAAGTATAGACATGTTTTTGCGCTTAACAATTACGATTTAGGGTATTGCGATATAGTGCAACATGAGATTAACAATGGCGATGCAGCTCCCATCTACTCCCAACCATATAGAATCCCTTATGCACAGAGACAACAACTGAATGAGATAATTGATGAATTGTTAGAACACAACATCATAGAACACTCGACTTCCCCTTGGAGTTCAGCTGCTTTGCTAGTAAAAAAGAAATGTGGGAACCAAAGATTAGTGGTGGACTACAGGAAGTTAAATAAGATAACTAAAGTCGATCCGTATCCACTTCCTTTAGTACAGGAGTCTCTTAGTTTAATGGGAGAAGTGAAATATTTCTAGACCATGGATACACTTTCAGGGTTCTGGCAATTAAGCGTAGGTGATAAGGAGAAGACCGCCTTTTCTACCCCTGATGGACATTATCAATGGAATAGAATTCCGATAGGACTTAGAACCTCAGCTGCGGTTTTTGAAAGAACAATGGACTTCATTTTACATGGACTTAAAAATAAAACATGCCTAGTTTACATGGATGATATTCTAACGTTTAGTTCAGACTTTCCCAGTCACCTCCGACGCTTCAAACAAGTCTTTAAGTGACTAGCTACTGCAGGTATTAAGTTAAAACCAAAAAACTGTCACTTTTTACAACACCAAATAAAATTTTTAGGCCACGAGATCTCCACGGAAGGCATAAAACCCGATCCAGACAAAATACAATGTGTCTCCAATTTGGTATAAAGAGGGCTCACAGCCAGTTATCGGGGTGGCCTTCAAGATATCGGGAAACGACGGATCAACTGCCTTTAAACACTGACCGCCGACGACAGACAACTAAGCAAGAGTCTACTATCTACAACTTAGTAAGTAGAACTCTCTCTTTTCTTTCAGGTGGACTAGGGCTAATTCAGAAATAAATATTAATGAGGATCAGAGACTCTCCTCTGTCGGAAATACACGAGACGCAATCCAGCTAACCACCTGTTGGAACTGCGGTTTGAAATTATTATTATTATTTATCTTATTATTTGTATCCTTTCGTATAGCGTTTACTAATTAAATTTATATAATATCTTAACATGTGTGTTTACTCATACTTAAAAAACACCTTATCGACTTATTTGTTACCTCCCACTTGATTTTCGCCCTCCTAAATTGCCATCCACTGACCCTGTGAGCGGGACTCACCTTCCCGTTGTCGGAAAATGGTTTAAGCTTTGATGCTTGAGAATCAGGGTTTAAGCTTTGATGCTTAAACCCCGATTCTCACAACTGCGTCACATCGAAGGTGACTTTCATCGTCCGAAAAAGGACTCCCCTCACACCAGGGATCACTCAGTTATAAGGTAACTACGATGTTTAAGTAAATATCCAATTAGCAACAACCAATGTGTGATGCTGTATAGAGGATAATCCAAAGGGTCATCAGCGAGGCAAAAAACTAAATCCTGTAATCCCCCATAAGTCCGAGCGACCTGATGAGAAGTTGATCTAAATGACCAAATAAGGCAATGAATTAATGTGCTTTCTCACTACACCGGGTTGTATATACTTCAAATAAACAACTATCTACAATTAACCAGTAACCGGTGCAAAATTCTTTAAAATCGGCGAACATTTTCGATTCCCCTCCTGGGATCTTCTTCAGGCTTACTTTTTTATACCTTTCGTTATAATTGGATTCTTTAATTCGAATGTCTTTTAAAAAATATGGAACGTGCCATTTTTTGAAAAAATTTACGAAAGTGGAAGGAATCCACATGTTATTTCAAATAAAATTTTCTACCAATGGGGATTCGTTGTATGCAATATCTCATAAAATTTACCTTATAAAATATATTATGATTTATTGTCAATTAAAAATTGCCATGCTGCAGAGAAATTTACTTCTTTGAAATTAATGCATGCGGATTTGCAATCGGCTTTAAAGATTTCCACTGCCTCCAAAGTTCTTAGTTGTCCCTGGTGTTGGGTGGTGCGAATAACATGCACTTCATCGAAGAAAGGTGTGATGCCCGGGTTTGTCACATACGTAGATAGGGCCATCATACATTTATTATGTACGATTGGAAAATTCATTATATCCAGAAAATGCATTGGATTTTGCGATTTCAAGTACCTAAGAGATCCAATAAGGTAAACTGTCCATTCGTGACTTGGGATAATATACAGGTTCTGGACTTTGTTAAGCAGGTACTGAGGTATGGGCCTGCATACGTGCCTCATCCTTCCCTAAGGAAGCAAGTAACTCTTTCATCCCAGACTTGGAAAATCTACTGAAGGGACTCTCGCATAACCAAAAAGAATACTACAGATGGTCGGGAAAGCAATTATTTGCGAGACAGCTAAAAAGATACATGCTGATTTCATGAAAAAACGAGCAGGAACTAGCCAGGAAAGCGAGGTGTTTAAAGCCAGCCACGTTTTTTTTTAATTGAGAACGAATTAATCATTTTTACATTACTTCTTATTTTCTTATAAGAAGTAATGTAAAAATGATTAATTTTTACATTACTTCTTAAAAGGTTGGTTTAGTATACATCCTATTCGGTATAAGTCCAAACATTGGGAACAAATTAAGGTCGTATACCGAGGTTCCACTGTAATTTGTTCCGCAGCATAAAATAACCGTACTGTACCATAAAAAAAATAGAGCAGTCACCAATTATGCCGGGTAGTCAGATGTTGTGAGGAGGAGATGGAAGAACACTTTCTTCACACATTCATACAGATACAGACTTTTTACACATTGCAACAAGTCTCTTTTTATTGTTTTTTAATCGGAGTCAGATTCAGCAGAGGCTACCAGAGGTTGCAAGTCAACTCCTCTTGTTCCATCCTTTGTTATTTGGTAGCTGGCTTCTTGAAAAACATGTCCAAGGTGGTCTGTTTCTCTCTCTTCTTCAACACTTGTCGGAAATGATGGGCAAGGGTGTCATTGATCCTGTTGTGCTCAGCTCTGTTTGGATAATGAGTGTAGGTGAACTCCTGAACCTCTCCCCATTTGACAAAGAAGTTTTTCTCAACTTTCACTCTTTCTGATGATTTCTTGCATTGTTTCAATTGAAATCACCTTTCTGTTTTTTTAGAAGCCATGATTTGCACAACACTTGAATAAATGTATATATATATATATAAAAATAGACGTGTGTGTCCCTATATTTCACTTTTCCACAAAAACTACACATCGCACGTGAATGGTGTTTGTATGTGGTGGTAGCCCCAAGTCTCCATTCGTGCATAGGGGTGGTTGCATCTCAATAGCTATAAAGCCCTGGTCACACTATGCGATTTCTAGCCGCGCAGGTGACTGCAACTACAACAAGAGCGAGTCGCGCGCGTCTTCTCATGGTCACACATTATTTGTTGACGTTGCAACTCGGAAACACGTGGCCCTATAATAAACCAATAAAATTACAGTAACTTGTTTTTGACTACTTTCGTGAGTTTGCCGATATTTTACGTTCTACTTCAGAGTATTTACGGAATTTTAGCCACTTTTCTTATTAAAATAGCAAGCAGTTCCTTTTCTGGAATGAATAAAAGAAAAAAGGCGATTATTTTAATAGAGCTGGCGAAAATACATGAAAAGATAAAATCTTCGATAAAACGAAGAATTAAAATCCCACAGGTATTCGTGAGCCTGAATAAGCTCGATCAATCTCGATTCTGTAAAAGTATTAATCCTCTGACTATCCGCCATGATGATGAACTATTTTCAATGTTGTCACTGTATGACGTGGCATAAAGGCGTTTGTTGATTGGATGCGCGTTTGCAATCGTCGCGAGTAGAACAAACTTTTTGTTTCTAGTTGCGATTGCAGTCG
>NW_019385685.1:196303-198790 GCF_000671375.1 Centruroides sculpturatus | reverse complement strand
AAAATCTTCGATAAAACGAAGAATTAAAATCCCACAGGTATTCGTGAGCCTGAATAAGCTCGATCAATCTCGATTCTGTAAAAGTATTAATCCTCTGACTATCCGCCATGATGATGAACTATTTTCAATGTTGTCACTGTATGACGTGGCATAAAGGCGTTTGTTGATTGGATGCGCGTTTGCAATCGTCGCGAGTAGAACAAACTTTTTGTTTCTAGTTGCGATTGCAGTCGCGCCGGTTTTCGAGGGGGGATTACTAGTTAACGGGAACAGCCGTCGCGGTTGCAGTCGCCTGCGCGGCTGGAAATCGCATAGTGTGACCAGGGCTTAAGGGTGTGGGAGATATGAGGCTGAAAGTGGTTGAAAGTGGCTTTCTATTTCGAATGTTTTGTTCGAATTTGTTAAAATTTAATTCGAACAATGTTTGAATTTGTTAAAATTTAATTCGAACAATGTTGGAATTTGTTCGAATTTAATTCGAACATAAAATTCAAATATTGGTTCGATTATAGAACGATTGTAAACGTTCCAGAAAATTGATCAAATTGAAAATAGTTTGTTTGAATGGACGTAAAAATTCTCTAATTAGTCTGGAAACGGGGGGACCTAATTCTTGCATTCTGTGAAAACAGGTAAGATTGGCTATAATGTAATTATCTTAATCTTCACTATCATTACTTTTTGCCCACAAATAAAAACCCAGTGAAGCGGGTCCTTGCAGCTAGTATATTATAAAAATAGCAGATTGTCATTGGCAACGGCAAAAGAGTGGAAACATCATTCACACTTGTTTGCAGAAACTCCGTTGTTCGCCTCACGTAACTGCCGAACGGAAAGTCCATTGTTTGCAGCAAGTCCGTTGCTCGAGTCACATAACAGCCAAACAGAAAGTCCGATGTTCGCAGCATCCGTTATTCTAGGCGTACGTTATACGAGGCACCACTGTATTTTTTTTCTTGATTTTATTTTAAAAACTATTAGCCTAACCAACAGACCAGAATATATTTAACCTCTAATTCAGTGATTCTCAAAGTGGGGGTCTGAAAAATATTTGGGGGGGTCGCAGAAAAATTGATGACAGATCAATTTTTTTCAAATATTTTATAAATTTACTATGGATTCATGTTTAGAAATAGTAGATTCTTTTTGGCTTACATGTTAGTGTGAAAGCAAAGTATTCACTACTCTCTGAATTAGCAATGGCAGTTCTGTTACCATTTGCAACCACTTATTTATGTGAAATAACATTTTCAGTAATGACCAACATCAAAACAAAGCAGCACTCTCGTCTTTGCAACATAGAAATCGCTATGAGACCTGCACTGGCTGATATTAAACCCAGGTTTAATTTATTGTGCCAAAATAAGCAGGCTCACCCATCACATTAAATTTAATTTAAAATATGTTTAACTTAACTAATTGAGTTTACTAATGTCGAAACATATACATAGAATATTTTGTTCAAAGATGTACCAAAGATAAGTTATTAATTTTTAATGATACTAAAAATAAATCTGCTATTAAAATTATGAGTGTTTCAATGCAATTAAACAAAAGAAATTAACTCCTGAATTTAAATTAATCCCCCTTTGGGATGTTTTTCTACATATACCCATTCTTCACGGGGTCCTTTGAAATTTTTAAATGCAAAAGGGGGGCACAAAAACTTTGAGAAACACTGCTCTAATTAATCACATTATAAATAATCAAATAATATGATTTGTAAACAAACATCATAAAACCTGATAAATTTGTTAAGCCAAACAATCACTGGATTATATTGGACTACTTTTCTGTAATAATATGTAATTAATTACTAAATAATTTGTCACTAGAGAGAGGTGTTAAATGCAATCTCTTATTAAATTTAATAGTTATAATTAAATTAATATTTATTAAATAATTTAGAATATTCTGGAAGAAAAATTCCACCCAGAGCAAGATTCGTACCTGCAACTCCCACTTACTGTGTGAATGCATTGCCAGTTATATCATGTTTAAATATGTCTGGAAGAGGAGATCAGACTGGAAACTTGGATAGCATAACTGGCAATGCATCCACACAGCAAATAAGAGTTGCTGGTTCAAGTCTCGCTTCAGGCCGATTCTTTTCTTCCAGAATACAGTAGAGCCTTGATTATCCGACCCCCTGATTAACCATCACCTAGGTTAACCGACCGTTCTAGTCGGCAAATTTCAAATGTCCGCTAGTGATGTGGCGCTACAATATTTGGCTATGACTTGGCTACTTTAATATTATTTTTACGTGTTTTAGCTGGCAACACTCATTCGACCATGAAAGGGAGCCAAAGGCTTAATTTTCTAATTTTTAACGATACAATAGCGACGATTATTATTTTAAAAAATTTTGTTAGGCTTAACATCAATGAAAATTCAGCGCAAAGCAGGTTAATAGCAATATACTAATATACTAATTACATGGGATATAATAATATACTACACTAATAATGGATTTTTTCATACTTT
>NW_019385685.1:165958-195535 GCF_000671375.1 Centruroides sculpturatus | reverse complement strand
CGCGATTTCTGATATTATTTTTCTGCGAAAACTTCGTTGACCTTTGGAGACATCCTTAATATAAATAATTTTTATGGCCGTTAAATAAGAAATGTTTCTTTCACAAGAAATGTATAAAATTACAGTACTGGACAGACGATAGGTCGCCTAACTCGCCGTAGCGTGACGCTAGACGGCGAAAAATATATATTTAATTATAATAAAGTTACAATAAATTAAGTTAATATATAATTATATATACAGTACCTAATTTATATATAATTAATATATAATTATATGTACAGTACCTAATTTATATATAATTTATATATAATTATATGTACAGACGAAACTAAACTCAATTTACCCGCCTAAACTGTCCGTAGCGTGGCGCTACGGACGGCGGGAAAATAGTTCGACTGCCCGATGACGTTTTATGTAATTATAGGAGTTTTTTTTACCGTTGTGTATGGATACTGCCACAATTTTTTCGCCGTCTTATAGGAATCGTAATTATAGGAACCAGTCTTATAGGGGGATCTACTGTAAATAAAGAAATATTTTATTTAATCATCATCTGTTGGAGGGATCATAGCAAGCTGTTTCAAAACTATAATAGAAATGTTTAATTCCATTAAAAGGACTTTAAACAATATACTGAGTTTAGAAACATAAGATTTTTCTATTCTCTGTTTGCCACATAAATGAAAATAAACATCATTTCAGGACACTCTTATCCTGGCCAGTTAAGTGAGATAGTATGGAGCTTGTTTTATATTAAAACTTATTCAATTTTACAGGGGGAATTTCAGAGGTTACCATATAAGCAAGGTGGTCACAAAATAAGGTTTTACTGTATGCATAAAATTCTCAAATATTTTATTTATTTTTTGAAATATTTTATATAATAAATATTGATATGTATATTATTTAAATAAGGAAATTACTAAAATTTTTATTATTATAATCAAAATTTTGCAAAACACTCACTGGTGTAGTCAAAATGATAGAAAATTGTTGTAGTTCAAAATAATCATCGAGTTCACTATCTCCTGTTAATTCAGTACAATGTAATCCTAATGGTCCAAATTTTACTTTCCAATCATTATATCTTTCACTACATATAGCCTTCATTGGAGCCACTGTAAAATATAATAAAATAAGCATATGATAAAAATCAGGTAAAATATAAATGCATTAAATTTTTTGATGAATTTATATTTTACCTGATTTTTAATTAAAAAATATTTCATATGTTAGTTTATTTAACATATAGTAATTTATGTAAATTTTAATTTACAGGTCTTCCAAAACAAATGCCCATTTTAAATTACTGTAATTATGTTAATTATTACCTGAGAAGTATGCAACATACACTAATTGATAGAGTAACAATCTGAGTTTCATTTCCAATCTGCATTCAAGTATCATAAACAAAAACAATGACTCTGAAAGAGAGATTTTTGTGTTCTTCAGTTTGAAAACTCAATCATTTTGTGTTCTCCTGAAACTGACAATATCTCTAAATAAAGTTTATCTTGTATGATGGATAATTTTTAAATTGTCTGCAAAACTCATGTTGTACAATGATGAGTGATTCCCTGCAGAACACAAAATACTTTCTCTTTGCAGAGTCACCATTTTTATTTACAACATTTCCCACAGCCAGTAGACAAAAGACATTTCAGTGCAGCTGGTAGATGAAGCACACATGGTTACTCTATCAACTGATGTATATCACATACTTCTCAGATAATAATCAACATAATTACAGTAATTTAAAATGGCAGTATTCATTTTGGAAGGCCCTATATTATTAATACATAAAAAATATTAAGTTGTAAATTTACATACTGTAAACCATTTTAAAATTTGATGTATGATTCAATTTCATCAGAAATCGAATAATAGCTAATTCAAATATGACAGTTTTCCCAGATCCAGTTGGTGCAGATATAACAATTGATTTGTCACCATAAAAAACCTATAAAAATAATATTTTAATTTATAAAATAATATAAATTATCATTATAAAATTGAAAAAATTCATTTCCAAATATTGCATTATTGATATTATTTTTGATTAGAATAATAAATATATATAAATCATGCTTATACAAATGGCTGTAGATATTTTAAATATAATTAGGGTTTCTCAAATGAGATCCCGGGATTCCGGTTGTTTTTTTAACCCATGAAATATCCCGGGAAATCCCACAAATTTCTTAAAAATTCACTTTTTTCTTATTTTGTGTTAAAGTTGAGGAAATTTTGCAATTAGAAAGCATAATTAACTCACAAACTGTCAGAATACATTTGTATTTATTAATTTTAAACCTACTTATTAGTTTGTTTAATTTTTGTTCATTATGGCATATCACAAATGGTCAATAATCAGTACGTAGCTTATTTGTGGCAGGACTCTGAAAATTCTTTACTTGTTGAAACCCGTAATATCTGGAACAACTGTGCTTACACTGTCTTAATTTTTAATCATGCCCAATAGCGTCAATAACTGCGTAACACCAGAGTGCGCTAATTGGGCAAGGATACAAATGAGTACAAAGTCTGCAAGTACAAAGTTTTTCTTCATAAACCTGATTATTAAAGCCAAACAAATTGCTAAATTATCGGGCTATAAGCTCGATGCTGCTATTAAAGCAGCCGAGGTAGACAAATCGAGAATACTAGACTGCAAAAGAAGTACTACAATCTCAAAAACGAATGAGAAATCTTCCAGGCTACAGGTGAAAAAACATATAACATCTGTCTTCTCTTAAATGCATTAAAGACGATTCCACTAACATCAATAAAATTGGAAATGGCATTCTCGGTAGCAGGACTTTTCATTACTAAAATAAGAATCAGATTGACTGATCAAAGTATCGACCGTCTTTGCTTTTTAAAATCTTATTATAAAAATTACAATAATATTTTGTATTATGTTTTATTTTAAAAACAAAAATTATCTTTTAACTTACAAGTTTGATCTAAGTTCATTTTTTTTTAATTTTCAACTCAATTCAAAGCATTTTGTTGTTGTTGTTGTATGCAGTTTCCAGCAAACTTTAATAAATTTTTTCTATTTGTGAAAATTTCTACATAATTCAAAGGTAATTTTTAATATATATCTTATACAGCACGGGTTCCCAACCTATGGGTCGCGACCCAGAAGGGGGTCACGACGAGTTTTCTGTGGGGTCGCCAACTTATGCAGTAAACTAAAACAAAATTTTCACTATAATGCAATATTTATTTTTAATGGTGTCTTAAAGTTTGAATAATTTCATATTTAAAAAAATTAAAATAAGTGTAATCTGGGTAGGCTATTCTGTCACAGTTGGTTGAAACATGTGTTGAGAGTTTTGAGAGGAATAAATTAAATGTTGAGAATGACATGAGGTTGGCATTAACAAAATCTCATTCGCGAATTTTGAGGCTAGTAAATAATACATGCAATTTCAACCATCTCATTAAATTAATTATTAAACATAATTTAAAATAAAATTATACTAAAAAACTAATTTCATTGTCTTTTTAATTACATTATTAAAAATACCTTTTTCAATTGTATCGAGGTCGCGGGTCACTTTGCTTTTTTAAAAAGGGGGTCGCCACCCGAAAAAGGTTGGGAACCGTTGTTATACAGCATTATTAATATGATTTTGGAGGTTGTAGATTGTATTAAATTACTTTAAAAAATGAAAAATAATTATATCATTTGATTTCATGATATTTTGTATATCTTAAAAAATAATTAATTTTGTTCCGGGATCCCGGAAAACAGTTCACTTTTATCCCAGAATCCTGGGACAAGCAAAACACCAGGAAATGAGAAACCCTAATAACAACAATTAAAATAAAATTTTAAAATAAAAAATATAAGATGTTTCTTATTACACAGTATTTATTAAAACTTTAAAACTGATAGAGGATTACTTACATCATCAAAAATCTCAGACTGTATAATATTGAAATAAGGAAATGCTTCAAACACACATCTATAACTTTCAGCTTAAAATTTTGTTAACTTAAATAAAAACTTTTTCTTAAATTATAATATATATAAAAACAACTAAGTGTAAATGCAGTCTCTAAATGCCAGATTAATTTCAAGCTATGACAATATGATCTAAAGGTCAGAATTTAGATCATCATCTTGTATTAATTTTAATAATTACAATAATTTTTCAATGAAATTTAATAATTAACAATTGAAACCACACTGCATACCATGAAGCTGTGTTACCAGTTACTCTATCCAGGCTGCTAACTGATCTTTACTATTGGACCAATTAATTTAAAAGATATAATCAGTGTTCTCTCAGGCTCTTTTGGATGATTCTAATTTATCTGATGAACTGACACGTGAAATTAATGTCATTAATAAACTGTAAAGTTTCATTGTCATTTGTGGAAAGTATAGACTTCAAAAAATCAAGTTAAAAAATTTTTAACTTTACTGTTGAAAGCAAAAACAAGAAGTTGAAACTAACAGAAATGAGATCACAAAAAATTACTGTAAATTCTAAATAATCAATTGCACTTGCTAATGGCACAATAATTAAGTATTAAATATAATAGTATAATGGGCAATAAGTTAAACACATTACATATAACAAACAATTATTTATTGTGATATCGTCACAATGATGGGCTGCAAATTTTAATTATACTTTTAATTTATTTAATTTAAAATATATGCTCTCTACCTCAAATTAGCAGTCTGCCCCTGCAAATGCCCCTGTACATCATAGTTTTCCTTTAGCAATAGAGTTGTGCCAGTCATCTATCTAACACCTTTAGAAAAAAAATTTTTGAATTGAAATAACATGATTTCTGATTTTTATCTGCTAATTTTTAAGTTTTTAATTTAATTTATTCAAAATTTTGTTCAGTTTAAGAAAAAGGGTCTTATGTAAAGAGTCTACTGTATTTAGAAAAATTAACTATTTAAGGTTTTCATATCTGGTCTCATCGTTCATCTATCTAACTCTGTTGTTAAGATTAAGGAAAGACGGATGGATGACGGGAAATTTATAAATCTATTTTTTCGAATTGCAGCCCAATAATTATTAGGAAACTTATTTATGTTTTGCTATTAATCAGGTTCATGCTAGGTCTTAAAATCAAAAACAAAACATAGAATGAACTGGATTTATAGTGAAATGTAAATAAGTTTACCAATACCAACCAGTTTAGCTTGTTACTGAGCTTCTTGGTTCAAGTAATCATTCTAATTTCAATTTTATGATAAAATTGAAATGAATTAATAATAAACTAACAACAAAAGTGAAATAAATTTTCCTTAATTTATGGAAATCAGTGTAGAATAACTATAGTTTTACCAAACTGATAAGAAAAACATATTTGGTTTTATGGTGCTTATTATAAATATAATAACTAATTCATTCAAAGATACGTATTTCTTGAACTGACCGCAACTTTATATTTTTGGCACTTCCTCCTGCTGTAATACCTAAAAGAAAATATGCATCTATCATCATAAAACTTCAGTAAAAAAATTAAATTTTTATGAATTTATTAATTCAGTTAAAAAACTTATGTTAAATATTTAAATTAAAAAATAGTGTAATTCAGTTTAAAAAAATTTAAACTGAATTACACTAGAATTCCACTGTCAGGTGAGTACACTTTAATCAAGAAAGTAGTCAAGTTTGCAAAATTTCTAGTGGGATTTTTTTTTAATGTCATTGGGAATGAATATAATACGTAATTAAAAATCAGTTTATTTATAGAGCTTATATTATAACTTGAATAGATTATCAAGCCAAATTAGAATACATACAATATGTTGTGCTTTTAGAGTAGTTGCATATAAAATGGTAACGTTTATAAGCACATTTATGTTACTATAATGAGATTGGTTTACTTACAACCAAAAACAAAAGACAAAATGACATGAGAACATTCAGTGTGAATCACATTAAGTGATTTGAGTGTAATGATATGGCATGATTAGTCCTTTGTTGAGAACACCATAGACAAAAGCAGCTGCTAATTTTTAATTTTTTAATTTAATTTATTCAAAATTTTGTACAGTTTAAGAAAAAGGGTTTTAAGTCAAGAATCTACTGTATTTATAAAAATTAAACCTAGTAAATTACTATAAGGGCTAGTACACATTAGGCATTTTGAAGTGCGCGCTTTGGTAACGTGTGTTTTAAAAAACCAAGAGGTCTGCATAGGTATACACACACAAATGCGTGCCTCTGGCCAAGCGCACGCCAAACGCGCGTTGATAGATTTTGGTTAGAATACGCATTTCACGGGTGTCAGCCGCACACTTTGAGATATATGTACTGCCATTTTGTTGTACATTCGATCGCATGCTTTCGGGTAGAGTGGACACACATTGGCCGAAATGGAGAATGATTATTTCAATACTGATCTATTTATTGATGAAATCCAAAAGAGACCAGCCATCATCAAATGATTTTATAGACATTCTAAAATAATTAAAAGACTTGGGTTCATATTGTCTTAGTTTTGGATACGTCACAAACATTCCATGCTCAGTCTATCTCATAATATTAGATGTACCCAAAATTCTCTTTGCCTCTGCCATTGTCTTTTATAGTGACGATAGAGGGGCCTCACACAAGCAATTACTTTCACATCCATTTCCAAACTGAGCAAGTGCAAACGGTCATCAAACGCCGAGCTAAACGCGTGCTGTGTACGCTGCTAATGCGCGTTTAACGCAACGCCCAACGCCTAATGTATGAAAAACTTTTACTGACCATAAAGGTAATTTATTGAATGTTTTCAGTCTTAATTGACCTTCCTCAGGAAATTTGTAATTCAAAAACAAATGAAAACCTTAATTTATTAATTTAATAAATAATAAAATTAAACCAAAGTCTAGAATGATCTTTCTCTGATGCAACTGATGCAAGTGGTTACTTAAAGAATAACAAATCTTCAATAATTTATAAATACTTCAGCTTTCTTTTTTTTTAGTGAGGACCAAGACTCTCTTAATACCTTCCATCAATGGATCAGAATTTTCATTTTTAATATAAGTCAAGATAAACATCAGCAAAAAATAAAACTTGTTCAATTATTTTGACTGACATGACTTCACAACAGTTAGAAAAAATTCAGGCAAGAAGTCAGTTCAATATTCAGAGAGTATACAAAACATAGACCACTTTAAGAAAAGTTTACAAAGTTACAGATAAAAATCACTTACTTAAAATTTGGCTTAATAATTACAATTTTTAGTTCTAAAAATATAGATATCTATTAAACTAATTATTAAAAAACTTTTAATTTATTAAAGATCAAATTCATTTATTTTTTAGAAATATTTATTAACAGTATCAGTAACCATTTATTGTGTTAAATTTAGGAATTTTTTTTTATTCTTTTCATCCTGTGCTTCTAAGAAAGCCTTTATTTCAGGTCCATCATGGATTCGATAGGCCCACAATGGGATGACTGGTAACAAGGGATGGGCCCAACATATTCAGAACAAATTACCCTCTGAAAAATTTCTGGGATTTTTCAACAAGCCAAAATTCAAAAATAATATCAATTTCATTACATGGCATAAATTTTTAATATATTGGAATTTGTTGTAGAAACATTCTTGAATTAATTGTGATATTAAAATTAAAAAAATGTAATATTTCTGTAAAAATATTTGTTAGATGTATTTCATATTTGTAGTCAGGAATGCATTTATTAGAGTATTTCATACTGAATGGCTTGTGAGCACTAAGATTGGCTTTACTTTACCGCTAGACTTATTACACCACCACAGGACATCAAATTAGATTTAGAAAAACACTATTTTATTTTTAGAATGCATTTTGGACATGGAGTCCCTCATCAGCTTTTTGCTACAAGAATAATAGGAAGTTAACAATTTTTATAAAAAGACCATGATTGACAGAAATGAACAAAGAATGTGGACTTACATTTGACATGTGGATTCGATGCATTGAACATTAATTAAAAGACTAAGCACATGATAAAACAAAATTTTCCATTAAAAAATGGTAATGTTGATACAATAACATAATAATAAACTGAGGTTCTGGTAAAACAGTAAAGTCGTAAAAATATACATTGTTAAAACAAAGTGATAAGTAGATTCACAGTAACACAAACAGATTACAAGACGATTCGAAGGACATTCCAGGGTAACCGCCACCCTCACCCCTATCCATCTTCACACCTCTCCCCTCCCCCCACGCCCCCTCTGGTCAAATATGCATATCACAATTCGTGTAATTTTTCTAAGTATTCATCTATTATTTCTAAGTGTTTGTACCATCTTCTAAAAGAAGATGATATGAACACTTAGAAATAATAAAAAACAAAGAGGAAATCATGAATAACAATTCCAGTCAAAAATTACAAGTGGTACGCATACTTGACCAGAGGAGGCATGGGGGGAGGGGAGAGGTGTGAAAATGGATAGGGGTGAGGGTAGCGGTTACCCTGGAATGTCCTTCGAATCGTCTTGTAATCTGTTTGTGTTACTGTGAATCTACTTATCACTTTGTTTTAACAATGTATATTTTTACGACTTTACTGTTTTACCAGAACCTCAGTTTATTATTATGTTATTGTATCAACATTACCATTTTTTAATGGAAAATTTTGTTTTATCATGTGCTTAGTCTTTTAATTAATGTTCAATGCATCGAATCCACATGTCAAATGTAAGTCCACATTCTTTGTTCATTTCTGTCAATCATGGTCTTTTTATAAAAATTGTTAACTTCCTATTATTCTTGTAGCAAAAAGCTGATGAGGGACTCCATGTCCAAAATGCATTCTAAAAATAAAATAGTGTTTTTCTAAATCTAATTTGATGTCCTGTGGTGGTGTAATAAGTCTAGCGGTAAAGTAAAGCCAATCTTAGTGCTCACAAGCCATTCAGAAGACTAGACAAGAAGCATATCATAGTATTTCATACTATTGGTAAAATTAATTTCAAACAATGTTGATTTATTTCTTTCATTTAAAATTTAAGCAAACTTACTTGTTAATAATGGATCTGGAAGAGAAATTAAAGAAGATTGATTTTCATATGAATTTGTTAATGTATTTATTGCATCCTGATTATACATTGAATCTGTATCTTCTAACAAATCAAATTCTGAACTTTTATTTTCTAATATAAAAGATTGTCTAAAAAGCAAAAATTTAAAAAATATTGTAATATTGTAAAAATTATTTTAAAATCATAAAAGTAAATTAAAAGTTTTTTTTTATTTATTTATCAATATCAAAAGCATTTAATGCATTATAACAATTTTAAATTAATCATCAATTGTATTTCCTGTAAATTAATTTTTCAAAATCATTACTTTGGTAAATTATTATATTAAATGTTAATGTGTAAGGCATTGCAAGCTAATTTAACAAGAAATTTTCTCAGCTAATTTTAAGAATATAAAATTCATTGGAATACTGTTTGTTACTTTAAGAGCTTTGAATTTATTATAAAATAAAGGTGAATTCAATGTTTATGCCATTATAATTTCTAATGTTAAATTTCTACAATGATATCACTTTTTCCCAATTACTGTAGAAAATGTCTCCTATCATTTTCTTATTGCAAATAATAAGACTATAAATTGCAAAAAATCATATTATAAAAATATTAAAAATTATATTGTAGAAGAGTTACAAACAATTGTTAACTATAGATTAACCAAAAACATTTGTAAATTCTAAAAAATAAATAAGACTAAAACAACTAAAATTACTCTTTCTTATCCAACTTTGAGAGATTCAGTTAATGCATATGATTTCTGCATCAATATCCTTCCTTCGTCCTGGCCTATATCCCAGATTATTTGGGGTCAGCCCGGAATGTCAATTTACGCCACGTTGGTTTATCTCTAATTGTTTCTTCATCCACTCCACAGTCCAGCATATCTGTTTTTACACATTCAATCCACCTCTTCTTAGGTCTTCCTCTACCTCTATCTCCATGTACTTTCATATTTAGTGCCTTTTTTTGTTACATGTTCCTCATTCCTTCTCACAACATGTCCAAACCATGTCAGTCTGTGGCTTTTTATTTTTTGAGATAGATACTACCTTTAAACTTCCTCTGATGTAATCATTTCTAATCCTATCCATTCTTGTGACCCCGCACATCCACCTCTGCATTCGCATCTCTGCCACGTGCAATCGCTTCACTTCGGTGGCTGTCATTAGCCAGTACTTGCACCCATACATAAGCATAGGTCTGATGACAGTTTTATATGTTAGCCCTCTTATTTTAAGTGGCATGCATTTGTCAGAAGTTATTCCTGTCACCTGTTTCCACTTTAACCACCCTGCATTGATCCTCCTAGTACCTCCCTATCAATGTTACCATTTTTCTGCAGCAGAGATCCCAGATAATGGAATTCAGTACTTTCTGGCAATGGTATTCCATTTAGTTTTAACGAACCAGTACCAGGGAGACCGTCAAAATTACAGAACATATACTCCGTCTTGGTTTGGCTGATTTTTAGTCCCTCATTTTCCAGCACGTGTTGCCATTTGTTTAGCCATCTCTGTAATTCTTCCCTGCCCTCAATGAGGACTATGTCATCTGCAAACAGCACACACCAAGGTACGTCCTCTTGTACAGCAGATGTTATCACATCCATAACTAATAGGTAGAAGTATGGGCTAAGTGCTGACCCCTGATGTAAGCCTACTCTTACTTCGAACATGTCCGTCAATCCAGCTGCAGTTCTAACCTGCGTGTTGGCCCTATAGTACATATCTTCAATTGTCATAATGTATTGAAGCGGCACATCTTTCTTTCTTCCTAAGGCACCACCAAAGGACTTCTCTCGGGACTTTGTCATATGCTTTTTCCAAGTCTATGAACACCATATGCAGGTTTCTCCTTACAAATCGGTACTTTTCCATCACCTGTCTCACCACGAATATGGCGTCCGTAGTACTCCTCCCAGGCATAAATCCAAACTGGCCTTAAGTACACTAGTTTCCTCTCTAATCCTCCATTCAATTACCTTTTCAAAAAGTTTCATTGTGTGAGCCAACAGTTTTATCCCCCTATAATTATTACATTCCTGCACATCCCCTTTTTCTTTAAAGATGGGTACTAAATAGCTTCTTCTCCTAGGACTTTCCATACCTCTATTCTGATCCGGGCCCACTGATTTCCCATTTTTCATTTTATTCAATGCCAGCTTTACTTCCCATTTCTCTATTATGCCTATTAAACCAATATTTGGCTCTACATTTTCAGTGTTAGTTTGTCTGTCATTCTCCACATTCATAAGGTCTTTAAAGTATGTTTTCCACCGGGCCTTAATTTCTTCATTTTTAGTTAGCACTTTGCCATTTATGTCCTTTATACACTTGATATAGGTCATATCTTTACTCCCTCTGCCTCTCATTTTCACAAGTCTATATATGGCTTTTCTACCCTTTTTTCCCATGAGTGATCTATACATTCCATCCTGGGTTGAGCCTTAGCTATGGAGACCGCTGTCTTCGCCTTCTTTTTCATCTGCACATAGCTCTTTTCTCTTCCCTTACCTTATTATCTCCTTTCTCATTCTGCCAACTTTTAAAAGCATCTTTCTTCTCTCTTATAGCTTTCTTTACTTCTTCATTCCACCACCATACCTCCTTCTCTATTTTCCTAACTGACTTTGTTTCTCCCAGAAGTTCCTTTGCAAACCCTCATATTTCCCTGGCTCTGCATCAATATCAGTGCATGCATAAACCAAGGACATTGAGGCATATTAATTTAGTATTTCTTTGTTATTAGTTTGTCTGCTTAACTGAATCTCTCAAAGTTGGATAACAGAGTAATTTTAGTTGTTTTAGTCTGGAAATAATCTCATTTATTTTTAGAATTTACAAATTTTTTAAGAATATTACTGATCCCATTGTTTAAATTTTATGAATATATTTATAGATTAACCAATTATTTGATTAAAGAAAACAAAACTTATTCAATAACCAACCATTCATTGCCACCTTACATTGAAACAACATGTTGAATCGTATTGATCTAACTCACAAGCTGGATAAACAATTGGTCACCAATGCTTATCCAATAGTTAGCTATTCATTGATATTTCTGGACATATTTACTGTACACTGGCCAATATACAGGGTATATACTAGGCCAATATTGAACAATTAATTTTTGTTTGCTAGTCTAATAATACTATAAAGCTTTGATTTTAATGCATATTATAAGTACATTACTTGAAATAAAAATAAGTTATTTTAAATGCATATGATTTCTGCATGTAACTCAAGTATAACTAATTTTAACAGAATAATTCTACATTATCAATAACAATGCTTAATGTTTTTTTTAATTATAACAATTTATTTGTAAAAAATCAAAGTATTTATTTATCAAAAAACTTTCAATTATTTCAAAACTTTTAATTTTTAAGATCAAACCTTTCATTTTGCAAAGGTTCCTCTGATACTACTTTGAAGAGTGAATCATACATCNTTTTGTTCAGTTTAAGAAAAAGGGTCTTATGTAAAGAGTCTACTGTATTTAGAAAAATTAACTATTTAAGGTTTTCATATCTGGTCTCATCGTTCATCTATCTAACTCTGTTGTTAAGATTAAGGAAAGACGGATGGATGACGGGAAATTTATAAATCTATTTTTTCGAATTGCAGCCCAATAATAATAATAATAATGTTAAATTAATAAGAATATTTTAAAATTTATTAAGTTTATAAAATTTGTTATTTGTCTTTACAAATAAACATTTTTAGTAAATTTATATTTAACAAAGTTTAAAAATAAATTAAATTCCACATATTGACATTTAGTTCTTCATTGGGTCTTCTCTGATTCCCTAACTGTGGTCCACTTCTCAGTATGGGATCTAATCTTTATACTTTTGATATATCCAAGTTTCAGTATCCAAAAGAAAAAGGAGACTTACATGGCATATTTAAAGTCATAATTATATGTATCTCTTAGGTGTTCCATGCACTTTGATATTTGAATATGCAGTAAGTGTTCCATTGCTATTAGATACTAAAACATTGGTATTATCAAAAGTACAGTATTGAAAATCTATGAGAAATAAACAATAGACTTTTTCACAAAATTATTTGGAGTGCTATTTGAAACATTAATTTCTGAAACTACTCTGTAAAATTATCTCAAAAAGAGTAACTTTTCTGTTCTTTTGTTTCAAATTTACCTCTGAAAAAAATAGTTTTAATTGAAAATTCACTTGAGAAGTTTCCTTAATAAATAAGTGGTCTTTGGACCATTTTGGACATTTATCATTCGGGTAAGAGGTAGATTTTGCTGATGGCTGATACTAAGTCAAACTTAGAGAAACATATCCTTACTTTGCCTGGTTTAAAATACTTGATTACAAATTTAATAATTTTAACTACTTTGCACAATAATACTGTATTTACTCGCATATAAGACAAGATTTTTATCCATTTTTCACTGCTTCAAAAACCTAGGCATACATGCAAGCAAAGGATTCTTTGCATTTTTGTATAATTTTTGTAAACTACGTATTTGCATATTTTACCAGATTCTCACCTTCTGGTGTTTAAAAACGAAAGTATTTTATGTGGGTCGTTTGAATCGTTCTTGTGTACTGCCAGGAGTAAAACTGAATGGCAATAGGTAAAGCAAAGCTTTTGAATTGAATTCCAAATTGAAATTCAGAAATCACACGGAGCCCGATATAAATTTTAATCCATTCCCATGTGAAAACAGATATAATTATTTGGAAATTCGAAGAAACTCATAAGTGTAATCAACGAAGAGTGAATTCAACTGTCAAGAATTGGCAAAAAAGGTTCCCGATTGTCCAGCTTTACATGAACAAATTATGTTGTCGATTTCATAAGATTTTTCCTTGAAGTTTAAGATGCCAGTAATTTTTGTGGGACAATGTGTGCATTTACATGCATTTGATATTTTATTTGTTATTAAACGAAATAAAATTAGAATTGTATTAATAAATCAAATTTTAACGTCACACTATCGGAACCTGTGACCGGTGCTCTATGCGTATACGTTAAATATCGCTTGACAAACGTTTTCGAGCGTTCTGTTCGCTCTTCTTCAGGTCAACTGAAAGAATTCCCCGGACAAGGTGTATATTATTCTTCTCTAGGATCGGGTGTCGGTTCCGAGGGGGTGGGTCGCTTCCGGTATGTGCAGCCGTGCGGCGGGGGGAGGAAGCGGCGGATTGGCGTCCAATAGTGATTGCCAGGCCAGAGACAAGGTCAGTTCCTCTTTCCGGTTAATGCAAGTGGTTAGCCGGTCGGCGTTGTGGATAGCCGCGGCTTCCAGCCATCTGAGTTGCTGCTGGTGGGGCATGTTGACAATAATGGTAGCCCTCTCGAAGTGTACTTCGATTTCGGGGTCCGATGCGTATGTGGCTAGGGCTGTGGTCAGCCTCCCGTGCCGGATATCCGCTTGGTGTTCACGTAGGTGGGCGTTTAAGGAGCATTTGGTTGAGCCGATGTATAGTAGTTCCGCGTTTTGTCTATTGTCACGGAGCGGGATAGAGTAGATTCCGGGGAGTCTGGTGCGATCAGGAGGGTCCTTATCGNGCTGGTGGGGGGTATTGACAATAATGGTAGCCCTCTCGAAGTGTACTTCGATTTCGGGGTCTGATGCATATGTGGCTAGGGCTGGGGTCAGCCTCCCGTGCCGGATATCCACTTGGTGTTCACGTAGGCGGGTGTTTAAGGAGCATTTCGTTGAGCCGATGTATAGTAGTTCCGCGTTTTGTCTATTGTCACGGAGCAGGATAGAGTAGATTCCGGGGAGTCTGGTGCGATCAGGAGGGTCCTTATCGTTCCTTAGGATGCGGAAAATCGTGGGGCATCTTCTGTACGCCAGTCGAATCCCGTGCTCTTTGGCTATTTTTCTATGTACAGTCTTGAGGTGTGAGTTGTATGTGATGGGGATCCTTGCTGAGTTATCTCGTTGTGGGTTGGCGGCGATCTCTGCGGTTAGGGCATGCTTCTGGCGTTGGTACTGTTCAATTAAGCAGTGCGTTATGTTCGGGAATCCGTGTTCGATTGCTATTTTTTTGATGCGGGCTAATTCATTTGTCAGGGCTTGCTTGGTGGATGAGTGTGAGAACGTTCTCTCCACAAGAGCCCTAAATGCAGCTGCCTTGTATGGGAACGGGTCACAGGAATCGGCTGGTATGTACGTGGGGGTGGATGAGGGTTTGTGGTATACGGCTATTTGGATGGTGGGTCCTACTATCTTTATTCCGATGTCGAGGAAATGGATTTCCTTGGTACTAGCTTGCTCCAGCTCGATCGTTAGGCCGAAAGGGTTGTCGTTAACGGTTCTGACGAAAGATGTCATGTCGGGCATCTCCTTCCATATGATAAGGATGTCGTCAACGTATCTTTTGTAAAGGAGGATGCTAGGAAGGAAAGGCGGGAGGGCCTTAGTCTCAAGCTGCCTGACGACCATTTCGCAGAAGTCGCCCGAGAGCAAGCTACCCATCGGTACGCCGTTTTTTTGCCGGTAGATAGTGTCGCCGAACTTAAACACGGAGTCGTAACATGTCAGATGGGCCATCTCAAGTACTTGTTGGTGTAGTGTCTGGTCCTGAACAGTATTAAACAGAAAATCTCTGAGGGAGCAGAAGGCTGGGGGTAGTTCTATTGAGGGGTACATAGATTTGAAGTCCAGGACTGTCATAAACTGTGGTGGGGAGGGTAGGTCCTGCAGGAGGCGGATGAGGTCGGCTGGTTTATTCACATTGTAAGAGTAGTTTTCCAGATGGGGAGTTAGAAGGTTGTGTATGGCTTTTTCTAACTTTCTCGTGGGCGTTCTCACCTTGTCTACAATCGGGCATAACTGTTGGCCTGTCTTATGTGTCTTAGCGTAGGCGAAAAGTCTAAGGACGTCAGGTGAATCGATCACTATGTCACGGAGTGCCAGGCGTTTAGCTAATTTAGAGTCAGCCAGACGTCTAACCTTAGCCTGTAGTCTGTCGATTATATCGTCCTTCTCTTTCTCGCACATTGTATTATCGATATATTCTCTTAAACTCTGTTGGTATGAATTGCGTTTCATGAGGACCAGTGTTCTGGACTTATCTGCTCTGGTGAGAATTACTCCGTTCTTTTGCATCCATCTAGTAGTACGATTCAGTTTGTCCCTGAGCTCTATGACTTCTTGCTGTTCCTTAGCTTTCATGATGTTTATCGAGGATATCCATCTGTAATACTCCTTCTGCGTATCTGGGAAGCTTTTTACAAGGTATTCTATATCTGGAATGAGGTCTCTGATTCTATTCTTGGGCGGTGGGGGTGCAAAGGTTGGGCCATATCTAAGTACGTCTATAACGAAGTTAGGTGGTTGGATGCCGTCCCAAAGGATAAACGGGAATGTGGGGCGTTGGTTACCCTTAGGTACCTGAAATTTTAGTATCCAATCCAGCTTCCAGCTTCCTGCGGTAGCGTTCTCGTAGTTCAGCAGATAAGCGTTTGTAGACTGGGACTAACCTAGCATTCTCACTGGCCAATATTTCAGGGTGTGTGTGGAACAAGGAGTTTTCGGCCTCTATTAAGTCTTTTAATTTCGCGAAGATCCGCTTACTGGATGATCAGATGGCACTATTAAGACACATGACTCTGACTTTTTTAAGGAGAGGTTCGTTCCCTGGTGGGAGGCGTATCCGGAAAATTGTCATCGGTAGAAGTCCGTTCTTACAGTCCATAAGGAACCGTAGTTTGGCTCTAGATTTAACCAGGGCTATCAGCTTCTTGTGATACAAATTAGCCGGCATAGCTAAGTACTTAAATGCAGGAACTACTCAATTCTCAGCACCGGGATGAAAATAACGTCACACTATCGGAACCTGTGACCGGTGCTCTATGCGTATACGTTAAATATCGCTTGACAAACGTTTTCGAGCGTTCTGTTCGCTCTTCTTCAGGTCAACTGAAAGAATTCCCCGGACGGAGTGTATATTATTCTTTTCTAGGATCGAGTGTCGGTTCTGAGGGGGTGGGTCGCTTCTGGCATGTGCGGCTGTGCGGCGGGGGGAGGAAGCTTTCAGTCTGTCCGGGGAATTCTTTCAGTTGACCTGAAGAGCGAACAGAACGCTCAAAAACGTTTGTCAAGCGATATTTAATGTATACACATAGAGCACCGGTCACAGGTTCCGATAGTGTGACATTATTTTCATCCCGGTGCTGAGAATAGAGTAGTTCCTGCATTATTTTCTATATTTTAAGTTGACTTAAATTAGGTTAAAATTGAGGTTATGGTATATATGTATGATTTGTTTGAATTCCAATTAAAAAAATTTATAATCAGCTTTTTAGGCTAAGAAACATAGTAAAATTAAAGCAAAAAATTTCTCATATTAAACTGCATTTAAGAAATCCTATAACCTTAAGACAGAAATAAAAACCATTGTAGATAATATTTTATTTATTAAGCTTATTGTTCTAAAACGAACAATTAAGTATTGTGATATTGTCACAAATGCCAGGCTGCAATTTTTTAATTATTTAAATTAAAATATATGTGCTCTACCTCAAATTAGTAGCAGCTTGTCTCTGTACATCATACATCAGTCATGCTGATCATCTATTAACTGTTTTCAGGGAAAAAGTTTTAATCTGAAATAATGTGACTTCCAGTCTGCATTGGAAGTTCATATATAGTTTTTTTATTTTTTTATTTTTGCAATCAGTTTTGGTCTAAGAAAACTAAGGCCCTTCCCACTCAGAGAGCAGTAAGAGGCAAGAGCGTGTGATGTGATAAGCGTGTTTGTCCCATAAAGGGCTCATAATGTTTTTACACTAGTCCCTTGTGAAGGTTCATAATGTTATTAAACTAGTCCCTTGTGAGGGCTCATATGTTTACGTGGTGTTTGAAGTCTATACTTGTAATTTAAGTTTAGGGTCCAAAAAGGTGTATTTGTATGGTAGTTGTTAGTACTTTTAGGTTAGTAAGATAGTTATCACCAGGTTTCAGATAGGTAAGAGTAATGGTGACTAGGAATCATCCAGCTAAGGCAGTGGAATTTCAATGATTACAAAATTTTTGAAATGCATAATGTCTCTTGATTCAAAAGAATATTATAAAAAGATTTAACAATGTTGATGGTATGATAATTTAAAGTTTAATATAATTCAGTTTTATGTGAATGATTTAGTATTGGGTTGGATACTTTCATTTTATTTATAATTATTAATTTTTGTTTGGATTGCCAGTTGACAAAAGGAGGGGAGCCAGTCCAAGAGAACAAGACCTAGCCAGCAGCCAACAGTGTTGAAAATTTTTGGTAGAGAATGATTTTAACATAGAACGGCCAGAGCTGGAGGATGCATGAGGTAAGACAAGTTTATCAAAGGAGGATAGAAAAGTTGTAGAATGTTAGTGGTTAACATAGCCTAACCTAACTTTTTCTGGCTTGTCCAGAGCCACTGTGGAAAAGAAAACAGCAGTGGTAAAGCCACAGATGGCCGAATCCAACAAATTTGGAATAATTATTAAGATTTTGAAATGGGTGTCTGGCTTGGTGAGCGAGGCAACAAGCCAGATGGGTGCCTACTGGGAGGACTTTGAGCAGGGGATCTTGACCCCATTTGGGAATTAAGATGTGAAGGAAACCCAGTAAAACTTCACAAGTCAAGCTAGGCTGAAAGGGCCACATGAAAGCAACCAAATAAAAAGAAGTGATTAAATGGGATCCAAATATGGAGAGTGTTGGACAAGACCAAGTGAAGGGCAAAGTTCAGGATGTTTTTAAACTAGACTTTAGAGAGTGGCTACAGTGTTGATGAGAAAGTTGGAAGTTGAAGTTAGACAGAGTGAGGCAAGGTTTACCTGGCTGAGGACTGATGAAGGAATCCTACTGGGCCAGATGTAGAGGAAGAGAGACACACAAAAGGGGGAGGACAACAGCAGCAGGGATAGGTGCAGCGGCCCGCTAACGCCATGCCAAACAGGTGCCCACAGGTGGTGAAAGGCCACGGGAGGCAAGATGGAAGCCAGTTGCCGACTGCAACCCCGGAGGAAAACCGCCGCTGCCAATCTACCGAGGGATACCCATACCAGGATAAAGGCCACTATCCAGAAAAATGAAAGGGAGTGCCTAACAGTCAAGGAGGCCCACCCGACCGAGGCAACTACCCCGAAAAGACAGGATGGGCGAGTCCAGTGCTCAAACCTCGCACCTAACGCCCTTCCAGAAAGAAGGCGAAGCACCCAGTTGTCCGCATACGCAAGTGGAAGGGGCGGAAGGCAACAGAGAGAAGGCGCCTTGTCAACAGAGAAATTTAGAAAAGGAAGTTTGACTAGTGAAGAGTTTTACAAGAAAAGGAAAATAATCTATATTTTAGTGTTTTAAATCGTCGAAAAGAAGCAAGAAGAGAAGGGTGAGCCTGTTATCCACCAAGTGGTACTAGTCCTGAGGCTCAGACAAGTGTTATCATAGAGGTACCCAGATAGGGTAAGAGAAAGATAGACTAGAAAGATTAGGGAAGCGAGAAGAGTAGATGGCTGGCAAACACCCACCAAAGTGGCTGTGGATGCACCAAGCAGGTCGAGAACAGAGGTAAGAAATTGCCGCCTCCCACACCAGAAGACAGGGGCGGCAAACACAAGGCACGTGGCTCAGAGCCGGGTGCCAGATAGGAGACAGAACCTCACCAGGAGGGGAGGTAAGCACAATAGAGGAGTAAAGGAGAAAAGTGTAATAAGGACAGTAGAAACAGAATGGAAGGGAGAGTCAGTAAAAACTGACCCTCTGGGGCCATCGCTAGTCAACAGAGGAGTCTTTCAGATGTTATGAAGAGGCCTGAAGTAGTAAGGTGCTAAGAGTTCATATATAATGAATCAGTACCTCCTGCCCCCTATGGTTTCTATATCTGGTCTCAGATTTCATCTATCTAACTCCGTTTTCAAGCATAACAAAGAACAGACAATGGACAGACGAAAGTGGAAATGTACATGTCTGCAATTTGAATTGCAGCCCAACAAGTAGCTTGATTTGATTCTCAGATTCTGTAGTCAAAAGCAAAGCTGTCAAATAATAACTGGACATTTTTCCAGAGCATTTTTAAAGTATGACATTAAATTTTTTTAGGCTTTTATAAATTATAAATAATATTGATTTTAATAATTAAATAGCTCAAGTTTAATAACAGAAGTCAACACCGTCTTTTAGTGATAAAGTTTATGATTATTTTCTACATTAATAATAATAATAATTTTAAAAAATTCAACAATTGTTTATTACTTGCATATTCCAGTTTGTTATCATTAAAATGAAATAAAACAAAAGTGACTGATTAATAAGTAAGTGAGTAAATTACTTACTTTCTGCTACAGTTAATGCTTCTGTAACTAGAACAGGCAATGTTGTGCCAAATACTTCAACAGTATGCTGAACAGTTTTTTCAATAATTTGCGAAGTTTGAAAAGAACAATTCGCAGACTGGGTTCGAGATGGAGTACGCCTATTATGAAGATATAATAATACACAAATATCACAATTTTTTACACAATTATTACAGAAAATAATAATTTTTTTAAAACTTTAAGTAAAATTATATTCAGATTTAAGTATCATTATATAAAATATAGCAACACTTAAATCTTAGAACTTAATACTTAATACAGTAGTGTTTCTCAACCTTTTCTCATCACAGGCTGATAAATTTATGGATAGTTTTACATGGATGTAATTATGTGCAACTAAGAATTATGCTTACATATTATGATTTTATATAATCATATATAAGCATAATTCTTAGTTGAATTACTGTATGTTACAAAGTATAATATATAATGTATAATACATTAACTTTAGATTATTATTTAAATGTCACCAAAATCAACTGTGCCAATGTCAAGATAGTCAAATATTTTTTGCACTGATAAAATTTTATCACAGACTGACACTGCTCCATGGACCAGTGTGTGGCTAAGAAACACTGCTTTACTGTATGACATTACTACTGAAATAAGTTTCTATCTTCAGTTATCTATATTCATAGAAAAGAAATTAAATACTGAATTTTAAAACAAAATTTACTTTGTCTTGCACATTTATTCATATTTTGTTGAAATCTTCTCAATCATAAATTATAGGAATAAAAAATATTTTATAACAGCACAGTTCGGAAGATTCACTATATGAAATGCCTCATCTAGCATTTTACAGCATCTGTACTACATATGCCCATAAAAGCTTTATATTGGCTCATAAATTTGTTCTTTAGACTTGTGTTTTATATGTATATATTATATTTATTTAGTTTTTTCCTGCAGACATATATACTTACATTTTTAATTTTGTGGTAAGAATTGAATATCCTGATGATAGCTGAAAGAACTGCTGAAAATGTTTAATTTTCATAATTAAAACTGTGCTACCAGTAAAAGTTTTTTAATATACAGATTCACTATTTTTAATTTAATTTTTTTAAATATTTGTTAGAAAAGAAAAGTATTAAGCTTGCCATAGCCAAATTGATTTTACTGCCAACTTCATATAGTACTATATGCAATATTTTAAAATATTTTTCTGAATGTTTATTCAGAAAAATATTTTAAAATATTGCATAAAATTTATTATTTTTTTACATTTATTTTTTATGTAGCCTATTTTTCATTTTGCTGATAAAATATTAGAGACATTGAGAGACATTGAGACTATTAGAGACAAAGGAAATAATTCAAAAATATATAAGACAAAAATAATACCTCATCAAACCTTTAACCGGTATTAAATTTGATTAAGATTAGATGCAAACGTTTTCGGATCCTTCCCTGGGTCCTTTCTCAAGCACAGATTCTTCTTTAAAATTCGTTAAAAAGACCAGTAGATCGAACTTCTTTTGAATGCGACGTTCGAAAAAATATAAATCCTTCAGAACTACATTTCAAAAGTCAAACTAATGTGAATCACGTGCATTCCAGTATTCCGTAAACAACATTCGTTACGTAATGCCCGGTATTTTTAAAATGGTTTTAATGGATGTGTTACATTAACGAAAAATTTTTCGTTAATGTAACACATCCATTAAAACCATTTTAAAAATACCGGGCATTACGTAACGAATGTTGTTTACGGAATACTGGAATGCACGTGATTCACATTAGTTTGACTTTTGAAATGTAGTTCTGAAGGATTTATATTTTTTCGAACGTCGCATTCAAAAGAAGTTCGATCTACTGGTCTTTTTAACGAATTTTAAAGAAGAATCTGTGCTTGAGAAAGGACCCAGGGAAGGATCCGAAAACGTTTGCATCTAATCTTAATCAAATTTAATACCGGTTAAAGGTTTGATGAGGTATTATTTTTATATTAATCCGGAGTTTGAAGATTTTTATTTAATATATAAGACACATTTCTAGTATTATATACAATGTTCGACAGTCCCAATAAGGTAAAAATGAAGCTCTGAATAAGGCAATTGAAACCTTGTCTTGTATTGGCAAGTTGGGCATGAGCTTCTAGGTTATATTGCCCCATGGTAAAGTGTAACGTAATTGTCATGTAATAGTAGTTATATGAGTTTATGATGGTTATTACATGGGGAATAATGCCTTTCAGGTGGTCTTTTAAGGGTAACCATTCAAACATTACAGACATGGAGAAAACCCAGAAAACTCCACAGGGCCAGCTCGTCTGAACAAAGTGTAAACCTGTGACTGAACTCCCAGTGTTCAGAGAACAAAACCGCTTAGCCATTGGAGGGCTGATTGTAACCTTATCACAGCTGTAGTCCATGCCCATATGATCAAAAAGTCTAAAATTTAGGTGGGGGCAAACCCCTCAATAAGAAATGCAATGTTACCACAAATGATTATAATATTCCATGGAAACACAAAAAATAAATAACTGCTTTTATGTAGCTTCTACTTAATTAATTACGGGAAGATCACTTGAACAATGTCATAAATAATTCATTATAAAAATTAAGTAACTAAATTTTTATTTATTTAAAAGTTTATATATAGATATATAAATTCCATATTTACCCAGACATATAACTTCTTCTATATGAGGTACTACGAAGAGGAGTAGTTGTAAAAGATCGTTGCGAATTCATCTCGTATCAAAATAAACACACGCACGCTTCACGTTTACCGCTTTTCCCCAACTGCCAAATTATCCTCGAAATTTGTTAAATACCGGCTGCCAAATTACGTTATTTTTTTCTATAGCCAAAATATAATTAAGAAAAACGCGTAATGCAGGAATAAAATATACAATTACTCTAACTTCTAATTTCTATTAATAATTGTTTATGTTTTAATTGTAATATTTTTTGAGAGTAATGAGTTTTATCGATGCCATCTAGACGACGAGTATCAAACCAACGAGCTAGAACAGGGGTGGTGAACCTTTCCTCATTTGGAGGCCGCATGAGAGCTAACATTCTTCCACGAAAGCCACGTTCCAAAAAAAAAACAA
Organism: Centruroides sculpturatus; assembly: GCF_000671375.1. Classification (NCBI taxonomy): domain Eukaryota; kingdom Metazoa; phylum Arthropoda; class Arachnida; order Scorpiones; family Buthidae; genus Centruroides; species Centruroides sculpturatus. Next base: position 172,109 of record NW_019385685.1, on the reverse strand, counting down.
ATTTACTAAAAAATGCAAATAATTTAACCACTCAGCCATCCGACTGTCTCAGTTTTCAATTAAATTAGCTGGTATGTATGAGAATAGCAAATCCGTAACTCCGATACTGTACTTCGATCCATAATATATTTTGCGCCCGAATGGCCGCGCGGTTAAGGTGATAGCCTGTCGCTCTGAGGGACCCGGGATCGCCACCAGACGGGTCGAAAAAACGGAAGGTGGTCCGTCTGGATATGTCGGCTCCTGTCCCTCACCACCCAGTCGCCCCATTATGGGTTTGGCCAAATTCATAATGGGCTTGCTTTAAGAGGTCATCTTAGGCCCACAATCAGGCGACCGAGTGCCCACAGGGTGGAAAGTTTTAAAAAAAATTTCGTATTATCAACAAAAAAAATGTTTCTGTTTCTTGTTATTGATAATATATTATATTATTATATGCTTTGCTTAACATGTGAATTAAATTCAAATTCGAATTTCTTATGGTTTTTTTATTATTATTTTTTAACTCTTTCCGCCCTGTGGGCACTAAAAGGGCCTCTTTTTTACAAGCCCATTATGGATACGGCCAGGCTCACAATGGAACGACCGGGTGGTGAGGGAAGGGACCCGACATATCCGAACGGATCACCCCNGGATTTCTTGTCGCAGTAGCGAAATCGACGGCCAGATGAACGAGATGATAGAGATGTTAGACGCCGCTTTCGAGGACCTGGGTTCGCGTTCGTATTGAGAACTTCAGAAATTTTTTATGGAGATCTACAACAGATATATCGGGCCTAATCATTCAACATTCAGCGCCCTATTACATTCTTATCAGCAGTGTTGCCACCTTTTCAAAATTGCTGTCCCGGACATTTTAGAATTAGGATGTTATACCGAGGCATGCGCATTGCAGAAAACTGTACGAGGCATGCGCAATGTCATTTTACAGCCAAGAACTAAACAATGTGCATGCCAGTTTTAAACCAGTTAGGGACTTGTGTTGGAACAAACCTAATATTTGCAAAATACTCGCAAATATTTTTAAAAAATTTACTTTGTTTTATCTTAATTTCACAATTTCTATGAAAACCAGACAAATTAATAAATAATCCGGACCATAAATTTAAAAATCGGCTTGTCTGGATGAAAACCGGTCTGGTGGCAACACTACATAACAGAACTCGTGATAAACATGGAAAACAGTCCTGTTAATATTCACAAAGTAAAAAAAAAGGTTAAAAACAAATAAGGCTTTACAACACGGCCATCCGGTTTTTTAAACTTTTTCCGCCCTGTAAGGCACCTGTTTTTGGAAGTTGATTATGGATTCGGCCAGGCCCACAATGGAGCGACCGGGTGGTGAGGGAAGGGACCCGACATATCCGGACGGATCACCCCCCGAAAAATTCCTGGGGATTATTCAACCAGTCCGGATTTGATCAACTGTCTCCCAGAGCGGTAGGCTGCAATCTCTATCGCTCGGCCATCTGGTTGACTTATCGTTTTACGGGTCCAACAGTGGCAGAGTGGATATTATTATTTTTTAACTCTTTCCGCCCTGTGGGCACTAAGAAGACCTATTTTGCAAGCACATTATGAGTTCGGCCAAGTCCACAACGGTGCAACCGGGTAGTGAGGGAAGGGACCCGACATATCCGGACGGATCACCCCCAAAAAATTCCTGGGGATTATTTGAGCCGTCCAGATTCGATCCCGGGTCCCTCAGAGCGGTAGGCTGCAACCTTGTCCGCTCGACCATCCGGTTACTGGCAAAGTGGATAAAACCCACGACCAGTGCCGAACAGTGATAGTCGGTCGTGGGTTTGCGCCTCAACAACGAACTAGCCAATTTCAGTTTTCCGGCTTTTCTTTACATTAGTAACATCTAAATAGTGGTTAGTTTTATGTAGAAAGTCCTTACTTCGGTAGATCGCCCCGGTGTCACGTTTGCCGTATACAAACTAATAAAAAAAATAAATAAATAATTTAACATTTTATAATTTTGTTGTATTAATTAAATATTTTTTAAAATAAAAGTAATTAGCAATTACACAACGTTAATTAAACAGATCATTTTAATAAATTTTTTTTTTTTACATTTGGGCTAATAAAATCGAGGAATCCGTCTAGGTGACCTGAACGTTGGTTTGTCGTCGAGGTTCTCTGTCTTTGTACGGTACGTCTTTGTCTTTGAGGAGTTGTCATTTCTTTTTATGTTCGTTGTAATTGATAGCAAATTTTTTGTATAAAAAAAATTTAGACATTCAAGCTTTAACATATTTGGTAAGTTTCGTTAAAATATAAAAAACTTACGTATCTAAATAAGAGTGAAATCTTCGGTATAAAAATGTCGGACGCGATTACGTTTGTATCGAATGAAGAATGGATAAATAGACTATGTCAATTGGAAAATATAGATATTGGCTCTTTGTCAAATCAGTTGGAACCTCTTTTTGGCGATATTTTGGATCCTGTTTTACCTGATTTGAATAATGACAATGTTTTGGATCCTATTTCATCATGTATTAATGGTGACAGTCAACTGGAATTAACAAAATCTCAACAAAATTTTTGTAATTCCTCTTCTTCGACTCCAGCAAATGATTTGGAGTTTAATTCTGATCATTCCAACATCCAGAATAATGTGGAAAAAACTTCATCAACTTCTCTAAATAACAATGGCGGGAAGCCTTTTGTTGTTAAATTAATAAAAAAAAGTAGTTCTAATACTTTGAAGTTTGAAAGGTCAAATGCTAAAAGAGTTTTAAAAATAGTTTCACCTCCGAAGTATATGCCTTTGAATAAACCAGATGTCGATATTAAAAAAATGACCTGGGATGCGCGAAGCAGAAAGCGTACCGAGGAATTTAAGGATAAGGAAGAACGCAGGAAGTCGACGAGTGGATCGCAGAGTAGTGATTCCGACGATGGTAACGGTCGATGCATGTCGAAGAATGCTATAGCGGCTAGAGAAAATAGAGAAAAAAAGAAAAAGTACTTGAAAGATTTAGAAGAGTCGTGCGTCAGTTTTGCTTCCGAAATCGGTAGCTTACAGGCCGAGAATGCCACGTTACGAGAAGAAATCAAGAATTTACATAAAGAAGTCGAATATTTAAAAAATGTTATAGCAAATTCGGAACAACTTGGAATTTTGATAAAAGGAGTTCAGACTATTCCGGGATTAAAGTGGAATTCTCCCGTTAAGAGAAAAGAAAGCGGAGATTCGTCTAATAACTTAACAGTACANCTTTTAAAAAATCAATTTTTAAAAAATATTTTCTCAAAATTGATGAAAAAACTTTATGGGTTAATTGTACATAAATAACCCCCGTTTTTTTGCCTGGACCGCATTTAATCAGAGACAAAGCTTTTATTCGTATTCTTTATTTATTTTATATGCATTTCGGGTGCAATATTTTCTTGTAATTTGCAACCCTCTTCAGGATTTTTACATTTCTATAAATTTGGTAAATTTAAATATTACATCGGTAAATTAATACAATAGTTATACAATGGTTAAGTAACCTGTTTTAAGTTTTAGATCGACATCTGCCCAGTGTTGATGTTATGTCCCCTAAGGCCGTTTCTCCTCTTTTTGTTTTCTTTTCCATTAGCTCCTCCCATTTCCTCCCAAACGTCGTCAACCTCCATTCCATCATTTAGTTTTATGGTTTTGCTTTTATTAAAGATTTCGAAGTGCTCTTTGAATTTTCGTAGATAGATATCTTTTTCTTTATGGATAATTTTTATACTTTTTCGTTTATTGTGCATCCAAATTTATTACAGTGATTTATCCACGGTGATTGGTTATAATTAAGTCTAATTGCTGCTTTATGTTTTTTAATTCTGGTACCGAGTTGTCTTCCTGTTTCGCCAATGTATATTGCTGGGTTCTTATATGTACATTTTATTTCGTATATTACACCTGTTTGGTTTAGTACTGTATTTCGTTATTTTTGAACTTATTGGTGTTGATGTTGTTTTTAATTTTATTTTTTAATTTGGCTGCTAGTGTAACACCATGCTTACTGAAAATTTTTTTGTATTTTTCAAATGTTCCCTTGATATAGGGGAACGACGTATATGTAGTGTTCTCATTCTTATTTTTAACGTTGAATCTGTTTTTCTTAAATGCATTTATCCACTTTTTTAGTAATCTGCTTGGATAGTCGTTCAATATGAAGCTATTTATTAGTTCATTTTTTTGTTTTTTTCTTTCTTCTGCCTTAGATGTTCTGTTCCAAATTTTAGTTATTGCTGTTATAAATATGTTTCTTTTGCACAATTATTGTACATTTTATGTACAATTAATCCGTAAAGTTTTTTCATCAATTTTGAAGAAATATTTTTGAAAAATTGATTTTTTAAAAGTAAAAAAAAATGTTTCTGTTTCTTGTTATTGATGATATATTATATCATTATATGCTTTGCTTAAGATGTAAATTAAATTCAAATTCGAATTTCTTATGGTATTTTTATTATTATTTTTTAACTCTTTCCGCCCTGTGGGCACTAAAAGGGTCTCTTTTTGCAAACCCATTATGGGTACGGCCAGGCCCACAATGGGGCGACCGGGTTGTGAGGGACGGGGCCCAAAATATCCGGACGGACCACCTCCCGAAAAAATTCTGGGGATTATTCGACCCGTCCGGATTCGATCCCGGGTCCCCCAGAGCGGTAGGCTGCCACCTTGACCGCTCGGCCATCCGGCCGCATATTTAGGATTTAATTATTTCAGTCGAAGCGGTAGGCTGCCACCTTGACCGCTCGGCCATCCGGCCGTCCAGGATTTCTTGTCGCAGTAGCGAAATCGACGGCCAGATGAACGAGATGATAGAGATGTTAGACGCCGCTTTCGAGGACCTGGGTTCGCGTTCGTATTGAGAACTTCAGANACCACCTCCCGAAAAAATTCTGGGGATTATTCGACCCGTCCGGATTCGATCCCGGGTCCCCCAGAGCGGTAGGCTGCCACCTTGACCGCTCGGCCATCCGGCCGTCCAGGATTTCTTGTCGCAGTAGCGAAATCGACGGCCAGATGAACGAGATGATAGAGATGTTAGACGCCGCTTTCGAGGACCTGGGTTCGCGTTCGTATTGAGAACTTCAGAAATTTTTTATGGAGATCTACAACAGATATATCGGGCCTAATCATTCAACATTCAGCGCCCTATTACATTCTTATCAGCAGTGTTGCCACCTTTTCAAAATTGCTGTCCCGGACATTTTAGAATTAGGATGTTATACCGAGGCATGCGCATTGCAGAAAACTGTACGAGGCATGCGCAATGTCATTTTACAGCCAAGAACTAAACAATGTGCATGCCAGTTTTAAACCAGTTAGGGACTTGTGTTGGAACAAACCTAATATTTGCAAAATACTCGCAAATATTTTTAAAAAATTTACTTTGTTTTATCTTAATTTTACAATTTCTATGAAAACCAGACAAATTAATAAATAATCCGGACCATAAATTTAAAAATCGGCTTGTCTGGATGAAAACCGGTCTGGTGGCAACACTACATAACAGAACTCGTGATAAACATGGAAAACAGTCCTGTTAATAGTCAGAAAGTAAAAAAAAAAAAAAAAGGTTAAAAACAAATAAGGCTTTACAACACGGCCATCCGGTTTTTTAAACTTTTTCCGCCCTGTAAGGCACCTGTTTTTGCAAGTTGATTATGGATTCGGCCAGGCCCACAATGGAGCGACCGGGTGGTGAGGGAAGGGACCCGACATATCCGGACGGATCACCCCCAAAAAATTCCTGGGGATTATTTGAGCCGTCCAGATTCGATCCCGGGTCCCTCAGAGCGGTAGGCTGCAACCTTGTCCGCTCGACCATCCGGTTACTGGCAAAGTGGATAAAACCCACGACCAGTGCCGAACAGTGATAGTCGGTCGTGGGTTTGCGCCTCATCAACGAACTAGCCAATTTCAGTTTTCCGGCTTTTCTTTACATTAGTAACATCTAAATAGTGGTTAGTTTTATGTAGAAAGTCCTTACTTCGGTAGATCGCCCCGGTGTCACGTTTGCCGTATACAAACTAATAAATAAATAATTTAACATTTTATAATTTTGTTGTATTAATTAAATATTTTTTAAAATAAAAGTAATTAGCAATTACACAACGTTAATTAAACAGATCATTTTAATAATTTTTTTTT
>NW_019385685.1:159128-165782 GCF_000671375.1 Centruroides sculpturatus | reverse complement strand
GGTAGCTTAAAGGCCGAGATTGCCACGTTACGAGAAGAAATCAAGAATTTACATAAAGAAGTCGAATATTTAAAAAATGTTATAGCAAATTCGGAACAACTTGGAATTTTGATAAAAGGAGTTCAGACTATTCCGGGATTAAAGTGGAATTCTCCCCTTAAGAGAAAAGAAAGTGGAGATTCGTCTAAAAACTTAACAGTACATAAAAAACAAAAGTTAAATGCAGATTGTAATGATGCTCAAAATGTCATTGAGGAAAAAACTGAGCAGAAAAAACAAACTAGTGGAATATGTTTACATGTAGGGAATAGAAAAGTATCATTAGAACTGTGTCATTATTGTAACGAAAAGGTTGAAAACAATGTATAATTTGGTTTTCAAATTATTGTAAATATTATATTGTGGTATAATTGTAATAATTTGAAAATATATACATTAATGGTAGCAATAGTTGAATACACATAGTAGTTAAGAATATTTCTTTTTCAGATGAATCAAGCCGAACCAATCTTTTGGGACTTGGCACCAACAGATGGTATGGTATATTAATTAGTGATCTAAAAAAAAAGAAAAAAAAAGGCTTTATTGTTTTAATTTGAAACTGCTTATGGATTTCTATTTTTAGCTTGGTGTTCCAGATGGAAATCTACAAAGCAGGTGAGACAAAAAAAATGATTATATTTTATATAAAAATATAACCATTTTATAGTTACATTTATAACCATAGATTATATCATTGGTGCACAAGAATAGTGACACAACTCAAAAAAATAGTTCTTCCAAAACAGCCATTTAAAAGTTTCTTTTATTTTTGCAAGGCTTTGTCATGATCTTGGATTTTTAAAATTTTCAATCTTTTTTGGAAATAAAGATTTGAAAACTATTAGATCACAACTCAAAAAAATAGTTTTGGAAGAACTATTTTTTTGAGTTGTGTCACTATAAACTATATAGAAATTAAATATAAAGGAAATTGCTTTTAGCCCTTGATTTAAACAAATTGATTAAAAACCTACTACTGTGAGGTAGGAATAAGGACTTATCACACCAGTGATAATAAGCACAAACACTCAAAATATCAATGGGATACATTTAATAAAACGAGAATGGGTGTACAGTATTTATGTCAATTATTAATTTAATAGTTTGTAATGTACACCCATTCTCGTTTTATTAAATGTATGCCATTGATATTTTGAGTGTTTGTGCTTATTATCACTGGTGTGATAAGTCCTTATTCCTATCTCACAGTATATAGAAATTATAACACTGGAAATGATAAATTACCTCTTTTCAATTTTAAAAGGTCAAATGCTCACAAGTTTGAAAGGTCAAATGCTAAAAGAATTTTAAAAATAGTTTCACCTCCCAAGTATATGCCTTTGAATAAACCAGATGTCGATATTAAAAAAATGACCGGGGACGCGCGAAGCAAAAAGCGTACCGAGGAATTTAAGGATAAGGAAGAACGCAGGAAGTCGACGAGTGGATCGCAGAGTAGTGATTCTGACGATGGTAACGGTCGATGCATGTCGAAGAATGTTATAGTGGCTAGAGAAAATAGAGAAAAAAAGAAAAAGTATTTGAAAGATTTAAAAGAGTCGTGCGTCAGTTTTGCTTCCGAAATCGGTAGCTTAAAGGCCGAGAATGCCACGTTACGAGAAGAAAATAAAAATTTACATGAACAAGTTGAATATTTAAAAAATGTTATAGCAAATTCGGAACAACTTGGAATTTTGATAAAAGGAGTTCGGACTATTCCAGGATTAAAGTGGAATTCTCCCGTTAAGAGAAAAGAAAGCGGAGATTCGTCTAATAACTTAACAGTACATAAAAAACAAAAGTTAAATGTAGATTGTGATGATGCTTGAAATGTCATTGAGGAAAAAACCTTCGTATTGGAGAGGAAGAACACCGGTTACAGACAGTGAATTGAGGTAATTTGTGCACCAATGGTATACCTGAAAATATAAAGTCAAAGAATAAAAATAGTTATACTTTTTGTTAAAATATGGCCATTTTAATTGATTAAATATTTTATTCACGTATAACATTTTATTGAGGTGTATGTTGACCTTACTAATTACATTAGAGAGATTTTTTGAAATGAGAATTTTGTATTTGATATTTGTCAGTGAAGCTACCTAAATGAAATGATTTAAAAACAATAGAGTATGGAGTAAAATGATTAACTTGAAAATTTCATTATAGGTATGTAGATTTGTTTGTTTTGCATTTATTTTTAATAAGACATTGAAAAACATTTGTAATTACAAATAACAAATTTCTGATTTCTTTTTTTACGAATGATTATGATTAAAATTTTAATGCACTAATACAATTAACAAATGTTTCTTTGGGAATTATTTCGTTTAAAATTGAATAAATAAGTGCAAAATGCTAATCTGCTCATATCAATATTCATTTTATTAATTAAATTGTAAGAATTTAAGAATTAGAAATTTTGTTATAATGTATATACGTGCATAATATAAATGCAATTTTCCTGTAAAACATCCTAAATGAAAATTTTGTACAATGAACTAAAGAACATATTCTAATACAAATCCAGCAAATTTAAGATAATAATCGTAAGTATTAGTAAATACATTCTGAAAATGAGTTAGGCAAATTAAAATTTAATTATTCACTGATATAATAAGTTTTTTTTAAACTTACGAACACTTTTTTATCAATATCAAAGTATCTATTTTCCTTTTACAGTTTAAATATAAATAGTAAGTAAATTTATTAACCAAATAGCTGGTTGGATTTAAGGAGATTGATTTCTAATATAATTAAATAATTAATTAAATTTCAGTCTAAACCTGGTGTAAATGAATGAGCTGTAATAAGCTTATATAAATCATAAAATATTTAAAATTAATAGTTATGTGCAAAAATAGGCATTTGAGGTTAATGATGAAGATTTATTATTTAAAATTCAATAAAATATTGTAATATTAATGATAAAAAAAGAGCTTAGTTTAAATTAATTGATTATTAAGTTATTTTTGCTGGATATATTTAGGCATGCTTTGAATTTTAGTTTATTAGTCACTGTTCATTATTTCAATGTTATTTCAAAATTGTGTAATATTCAAATGTACCTAAATGTAGTGATAAATTTACAAGTTGTAAACAAAGATTACATATATGTATTCAAATATTTGTAGTTCTTGACTTCAAATTATAATTGAATATTATCATTTTGTACAAAATGTAAATAATGTAAAGTGTACTCATCAAATTGAGAAATATAAGGCCTATATTAGGTTGAATTTGTTCAATTCTTGTAATTCATTGTATCAATGTATTGAAGACTATTTATGTACTGTGCAATAAATATTACTTTTAAAACATTTTATTTTTATTATTATTTTTAATCATTAGTTTCAGTGATTCTTACTATTTATGTATCAGTATTTATGCACTAATATCTATTCTGCATGGATGCCCCAGTGAATTTTTATCATTTTCCCCCAGTTTTGCTTTAGGTTGTAATTAATTCTCATGACAACAGAAGTGTGTAATAAATTACCAAACGATTGCCTAAATATCGGAATGTAATACGGCTAATTAAATGATTGTGTGTGTGTGAGTAGTTTGGGTGGGGCATGCTCAACGTATGTATAAATTTATACATAAAATAAAATGATTATAATGATAAGCTTCTGACTTATAAGAACACACTACTTTTTTCATACTCAATATCCGACAATAATTTTATTTTCAAAAATGTAATTCTTGAATAGAAAGTGCTGTAGACAGTTACAAGAGAGAATTTTAAACTCCTTACCTGCCACTCAAAACTACAATCTTCAAACACAATCCTCTTATACATTCTGCAAACATTATAAAATTCACAGCAGCAATGCACTTGACAGTAACGAGATTTTAACAACGCAGGAAAGTCGTATTTTTCATCTGAATTGAATTATCCTTTCATCAGTTTTAGAAATAAAAAATCAAAAGATAGTTAAGAATAGTCAGAAGATAAAACAAACCCAAGGAAAAGAAGAGAATACAGTTAAACGTGTAAAGTGGAATGGCACAACAACAAATACTTTTTCTAGCTTGATAGGTTTTCCTTTTTTTTTAAACAGCTTTTAGTAATTTTTTAAAATTTATAAATGATGATAGACAAATCAGGTCACGTTCATTTTTTATACTAAAATCGCTTACATGAAAAATTTTATTACTAGGCTTAATCTAAAGTGATTCCAGTAATATAAAGATGGAAGTGTTTGAATGCAAGAACAACCGTTCCACTGCAAAAAGTTCTCATCCCAAGAACTTGTGCTAGGTATTCGAATACTATTTCTCGGATGAGATCTTTGTGACCATACCAGCGAACGATCCAATTTGAATACCAAAAAAACTAGTCTTGCATCGGAAATTCTAATTTCATTACTGTAATAAAGTTACTCTTTAATCTGAGTTCTCCGGTAATTTTAATACTCTAATTGTTGACTTCAATGTCTAATTGCCTTGAACGTAGAATTCGAATTCTCTACTAGTTACTACGTTCAAGGCAAATCGGTGTTATTTTCATTGTTTTCACCAATTACAACTGCTTTCGCCACACGTTCGAGTTTTACTCGAGCAAGTTACATAACAAACGGCTTGTTCGACCTTCGAAAAAATATACATTTTTTTTTGGATGCTTTTTATCTCCAAATTTTTTCAATAATTTTTACCCGCGCGAAAAAATTTTATCGCGATTTTAATCAACCTTTAAATTAATTAATGACGCAGGATTAACGCTTAATTGTTTTTTTTTATGGGATTTAAAATCAAATTTCATTCATCGTTCTGAAGTTCTACTGCACGGATTTCTTTCTTTCCTTCTCTAATATGGAGATTATGGCTGGATCACCTTTTCTCCGATGAACTCTTGTCCGCAATTAGTCAAATCGATGTGTGCGAGCTACGTAACGTTCGGGGGCTTTCACGTGCTGTCTAGGTGAGAGGTCTGTTCTTGCCCAATATATGGGTGTTAGTCTGGATGATTGCGAGATCGATCTTCAGAGTACAGCCGAGTTCTTGTCGGGCTTCCGTATATCTTGGGCACGTCAGCCAAAAATGTCTGGATGTCTCCTGAGCACAACGTGGACAATCTGGTGAAGCTCTTAGGTTTCTAGAACAGAGGGGCAGTGTCAGTTCTAAGGCGGGCCAATAGGGTCTCCGCAGTGGCGTACCGTAGTGGGGGCGGCACTTTTTAGGAGGCGGCAAAATTTCACCATAAATAATAATAATATCTTGTAAAAATTTGAAACATCCTGATCTATACTTGCATCGCGCCTATGATAGTGCTATCGTCCGGACAGTCCGGGAATCGGCTCGCCGTCCGGGTGAACTAGTAATTTTTTTTATTCCAAGAAATCCTGCGAAACCTGTTGACCCTTTTTTTCTCTTTCTTTTATTTTTTTCTTTTGCTTGTACGATTCATTCGCGTTCATATACACCACCAATATCCAATAGAACTATTTTAAACAAGTCGCTGCACTACCACCGAATTTTTCATTGCTTGTTCTGTGACAAAACTGAATTTTGGTCTTTTAAATTGAAATACCTAAATAAGAGGGGGCCGAAATTTCCTCCGCCCCGGGCGGCTGACACCCACGGTACGCCACTGGGTTTCCGCATTCCGAGAAGTAGCGTGCCTATAAGGCCAGGAACACACATGCGTAAAATTCGGCTTAAAATCTAGCATAAAAACAGAAAACGTAAACATTTTTCTGAAATTTTGGCTGAAACAGAACTGAAAATAGAGTAGAGCATGTCTCTACTTTTTACGCCAAAATTCCTGCAATAAAGAGAAGTCTTTCCTGTGACGTCAAAGTAGACACGTGGTTTTTATTCTAACAATGGCGGCAATGAGGGTTATGTATAAAGACACTGTATTTAAACAACGTTTATGGATGGCTTTAGGTGTAAAATTTCAAATAACAGGTAGGTCTAGTACAGGTCGAAATTAGCGGCTAGCGAGCCGCATGCAGCTCTTCGGACATAAAGTCCTATTTCATCTCACCTCATTTCACCGCAGCCTTATAACTTATGAGTTTATGAGATAGAGCCGCCGAACAAACTTCGACTTGATCAATATGAGTCGCATAAGAGTGGTAGCATTTGAAGCATATCTATATATACTAGTAGCCCGGGACGCCCCCTAGTGGGCGTTGTTTACAAATTTCCATGAAGCACGGTTCCTTTCACTTTTTTGTTCCTATCAATATGCTCTACAGCTCTGTTGTAGTCTCAATGGAAGATTAGGTGAAGAGGTGGCAACCCCCCAAACTGTAGCCCCCCTGTGCGAACAATAAAGGCAAAGGAACCATATCCCTACTCGCTACCCTTCGCAAGATATAAGCCCCTGAAATAATAAATTCCTATTACAAATATACTGAATTATTTATATTGTTATATTGACCAAATAATAATTTATTGGCCAAATGAATAATAATAATTCATATTGTTAATTTAAATAAGAATTAAAATTGTTAATTTGAATGTTTGAAATATGACACACGATAGGGGCGCCTCTAGTGTCCGTTATCAAACGGTTACGTGACAAACAGACGGATACCCGTTGAATGTGTTATATATATAGATATTGACCAAATAATAATTTATTGGCCAAATGAATAATAA
>NW_019385685.1:73466-154038 GCF_000671375.1 Centruroides sculpturatus | reverse complement strand
ATTATTTCAATGTTATTCCAAAATTGTGTAATATTCAAATGTACCTAAATGTAGTGATAAATTTACAAGTTGTAAACAAAGATTACATATATGTATTCAAATATTTGTAGTTCTTGACTTCAAATTATAATTGAATATTATCATTTTGTACAAAATGTAAATAATGTAAAGTGTACTCATCAAATTGAGAAATATAAGGCCTATATTAGGTTGAATTTGTTCAATTCTTGTAATTCATTGTATCAATGTATTGAAGACTATTTATGTACTGTGCAATAAATATTACTTTTAAAACATTATATTTTTATTATTATTTTTAATCATTAGTTTCAGTGATTCTTACTATTTATGTATCAGTATTTATGCACTAATATCTATTCTGCATGGATGCCCCAGTGAATTTTTATCATTTTCCCCCAGTTTTGCTTTAGGTTGTAATTAATTCTCATGACAACAGAAGTGTGTAATAAATTACCAAACGATTGCCTAAATATCGGAATGTAATACGGCTAATTAAATGATTGTGTGTGTGTGAGTAGTTTGGGTGGGGCATGCTCAACGTATGTATAAATTTATACATAAAATAAAATGATTATAATGATAAGCTTCTGACTTATAAGAACACACTACTTTTTTCATACTCAATATCCGACAATAATTTTATTTTCAAAAATGTAATTCTTGAATAGAAAGTGCTGTAGACAGTTACAAGAGAGAATTTTAAACTCCTTACCTGCTACTCAAAACTACAATCTTCAAACACAATCCTCTTATACATTCTGCAAACATACAATTCACAGCAGCAATGTACTTGACAGTAATGAGATTTTAACAACGCAGGAAAGTCGTATTTTTCATCTGAATTGAATTATCCTTTCATCAGTTTTAGAAATAAAAAATCAAAAGATAGTTAAGAATAGTCAGAAGATAAAACAAACCCAAGGAAAAGAAGAGAATACAGTTAAACGTGTAAAGTGGAATGGCACAACAACAAATACTTTTTCTAGCTTGATAGGTTTTCCTTTTTTTTTAAACAGCTTTTAGTAATTTTTTAAAATTTATAAATGATGATAGACAAATCAGGTCACTTTCATTTTTTTTATACTAAAATCGCTTACATAAAAAATTTTATTACTAGGCGTAATCTAAAATGATTCCAGTAATATAAAGATGGAAGTGTTTGAATGCAAGAACAACCGTTCCACTGCAAAAAGTTCTCATCCCAAGAACTTGTGCTAGGTATTCAAATACTATTTCTCGGATGAGATGTTTGTGACCATTCCAGCGAACGATCCAATTTGGATACCAAAAAAACTAGTCTTGCATCGGAAATTCTAATTTCATTACTGTAATAAAGTTACTCTTTAATCTCAGTTCTCTGGTAATTTTAATACTCTAATTGTTGACTTCAATCTCTAATTACCAACTTGTTTTCGAATTCTCTACTAGTTACTACATTGAAGGCAAATCGGTGTTGTTTTCATTGTTTTCACCAATTACAACCGCTTTTGCCACACGTTCGAGTTTTATTTGAGCAAGTTACATAGAGTTACATAACAAACGGCCTGTTCGACCTCAAAAAAATATTTTTTTTTGATGCTTTTTAGGTCTCCAAATTTTTTCAGGAATTTTTACCCGCATGAAAAAATTTTATCGCGATTTTAATCAACCTTTAAATTAATTAATGACACACGATTAACTATTTGTGGGATTTTTTATAATCAAATTTCGTTCATCGTTCTGAAGTTCTACTGCACAGATTTCTTTCTTTCTCTATCTAATATGGAGATTCTGGCTGGATCACCTTTTCTCCGATGAACTCTTGTTTGCAATTAGTCAAATCGATGTGTGCGAGTTCTTGTCAGGCCTCTGTATATCTTGGGCACGTCAGCCAAAAATGTCTGGATGTCTCCTGAGCACCACAATGTGGACAGTCTGGTGAAGCTCTTAGGTTTCTAGAACAGAGGAACCTGTTAAGAGGGGCAGTGTCATTTCTAAGGCGGGCCAATAGGGTCTCCGCATTCCGAGAAGTAGCGTGCCTATAAGGCCAGGGGGCAAAGGATCTGAGGTGGTCTCGATCTTTATTACGCAAGTTTTCTGACCACAATTCTGTGATCGCTATTTTTTGTTTTTCTCTATACTCCCGGATTAAGTCACAGGCCATAAGTGACCCACGCCAAGAGCCTGAAGGGGTATGTTCTCGCGGCTCTGTCTGCCGCTTCGTTGATATCAATTCCCACGTTGCCCGAGGTCCACCCGATTTCAATGGGTTTGGGATGCTGACTAATATTGTCCGCGATGTCGATAAGAAGTGCCGGGGACGAGAAGGAGATATTGCCTATCTCCTGTATGGCGGACTTACTGACGGACCGTCCAGGCTTGAGCTTAGGTGTAGCGCCCGTTTTATACCCAGGGCTTCTGCCCCGTATACACTGCAATAGTTATGTAACAGCCAGGTCTCCCTGATGTTGTGGTCCGGGAAGACAATTCCTATCGACGTGCGGATCCTTGACTTGGAGGCATCTGCCCCTATGAGGATCCTTCCCTGCCAGGTTGACATTTACATCTCTTGGAATCTTGCGTATGTGATTTCCGGGGGTTCTGAAAGAGATCGAGTAAGCTTTTTTACGCGTGAGGATAAATTTTTACCACGTTGGGCGGCGTATGTTTCTGCCGATATAGGTGGGAAATCGGGAGCCCTCCTGACTTATAAGAGATATTATTCTCTGTATATACTGTCTCTGATACGGGCGCCAACGATAGTAATCCAAGCTATGTGCCATTTGAAAAAGCGGGTGCAGTGGGCTGTGCGTGTTCCTGGAGATGTGGGTGATGACACTTGCCAACGCTTTTTGGCGGAGCCTGAGATGCAGTGGTATATAAGACGTTTCAATGTATAGCGAGATGATTGGGGTGGTTTTCAGGACGCCCAATGCAATACAGAGGGCAGTGTGGAGTGGTTTTTCAATACGTTGAATAGTAGTGTGTGGCGCGCCTTTCAGCAGGTTAGCACTGAAGGTCGCCATTGGGCACATCACGGTATACATCATCCGGAGAAGGTTGTCTGTTCTAGCACCATTCCGGCGAGTAGCGAAATATTTAATGAAGTTGCCGGCACGAGTCAATTTAGTACGCAAATAGGTTTCGTGAGAGTCTGAGTGAAAAAGATGCCCAAGATCCACATTTATGTGCGCTGGGGGATGGGGCCAGAACCAAGAGTCAAGGAAAGCAGGGGGCGGTTCATTTTTGCCGAAAATTCTATGGAGGCGCTTTTGCTTGCGGTGAAAGACAGGCTCCAAGTCGTCGCCCATTGTTCTATATGGTTCAATACTGTCTGTGCACGGTGAGTGGCCAGACTTGGGCTGGTACTGCTGGAAACCAGATAAAGGTAATTAGCATAAAGAATTGCCGTTACATTAGTGGGCAGTACCGACCATAGATCGGCCATGTATAGTGTAAAAAGGAACGGAGCCAGCACACTACCCTGCGGGACACCGTGTGGGTAGGCCCTGGGGTGGGAGAGCGCCCTTCGCCTGCGAACCTAGAATGTGTGATTTCGAAGAAATGAGGTTAGCCACCTGAGTAACCTCCCTCTGAAGCCATAGTGCCCCAGTTTGGCCAAGAGGCCCTCTTGGCAGACAGAGTCATATGACCCCGCTAGATCCAAGGCCACTAAGTAGACCCAGTGGCGTCTCGCTCTTGCCACTGCTTTGTGATGGTGTAAAACTACCAGCGCTTCCTCTACCTTTCTGTAGGGAAGGAACCCAAAATTATGCCTGTGGAAAATGTCATTCTGGACAGCCATGTTCTGAATCCTGTCTAGAAGCATCCTTTCAAACACCTTAGCTATGTGTGATGTGAGTGAGATAGAACGATAAGCTGAACAATCTGTCGCCTCTCGGCCTGGTTTAATTAATTAAGGCTCGGGATTATCATGGCGGTTGTCCACTCTGAAGGGCAAGACCGCCTGGATCAGATATCGTTCAATTTATCCAGAAGTACAGTTCTTCCCCCCCCCCCGGGAGAGAGATCTTAACGCTTGTGCACATACCCCGTCAGGGCCTGGGGTCTTACGTAGGGTCCGATGAAGGGCCCTTTGTAGTTCAACTATGTGAAATGGGCTGTCATCTTGGAGTTGAGGTCCTGTCGGGAGGGGCGAAGGTGCCTGTCTGACAGGCCCTACCAAAGTGATTAGCGAGGGCGTTGGCCTGAAGTGTGGGGTGAGTAAGGTGTCTGCTGTCTGTATGATGTTGATGGCGGTCGAGGTCGGTGGGGGATTCTGTAATCTACGAAAAATTTGATAGAGTGTTGCCTGGGAGGGTGGGTTGGCACACATGCGCTCCCACCACTCCCGTCGAGATTTGCGTTTTCGTGTTGGACAGATTTCTGACTTACAGTAGAATTTAACATAGAAAATCACTCCGTAGTAAAGAATTTCTTCCATTTTAGACAGATTTTACTGTAACTTTATCCAATGAAACGTAAAGCAAACAAGCATTTATTGTGACATGGTCACAATGCTGGACTACAATTTTTAATCATATNTGTAAATAAAAATATTATGTACTGTATTTGACAGATTTCTACGAATGGAAAGCCACAGAGGAATCGAGAGCCAACTAAAGTTAACAGTGTCGTACTGTATAAAAATTAATGGAATTTATAAATTCTACTCGTGCGGTTCTGGCACATGGGATCGTGACTACGCTCGATTCAGAAATGTACCTACAAAAACAAGACATTCAATAACAGATTGTGTATATAAAAATGCTGCAAATGTATAATTTTCAATAAATCCTTTTCATATAAAAAACATCTTTCTTACGAATAGCATTTTTTTTTTAGCTAATTTTCAAATAAATCATCGCGGATCTGTTAAATCAGGCTACAGAAAGTTCATTAATATTTTACTGATTATGATAATTTGTTGATGGATTTAAACTACCAATTCAAAAGACTTTACTGAAAGTATACAAGATACACTTAACTCTTGGTATTCGCTAGGGTTAGGNGAAGTACAGTTCCCCCCCCCCCCCCGGGAGAGAGATCTTAACGCTTGTGCACATACCCCGTCAGGGCCTGGGGTCTTACGTAGGGTCCGATGAAGGGCCCTTTGTAGTTCAACTATGTGAAATGGGCTGTCATCTTGGAGTTGAGGTCCTGTCGGGAGGGGCGAAGGTGCCTGTCTGACAGGCCCTACCAAAGTGATTAGCGAGGGCGTTGGCCTGAAGTGTGGGGTGAGTAAGGTGTCTGCTGTCTGTATGATGTTGATGGCGGTCGAGGTCGGTGGGGGATTCTGTAATCTACGAAAAATTTGATAGAGTGTTGCCTGGGAGGGTGGGTTGGCACACATGCGCTCCCACCACTCCCGTCGAGATTTGCGTTTTCGTGTTGGACAGATTTCTGACTTACAGTAGAATTTAACATAGAAAATCACTCCGTAGTAAAGAATTTCTTCCATTTTAGACAGATTTTACTGTAACTTTATCCAATGAAACGTAAAGCAAACAAGCATTTATTGTGACATGGTCACAATGCTGGACTACAATTTTTAATCATATTTATTTATTTATTTAAATTAAATTTATGCTCTCCACCTCAAATTAGTAGTGGCTTGTCCCGGTACATCATAATTTTCCTAAAATAGGAACAATAGTCGTACCGGTCATATTTTAACTGCTTTTGGAGGAAGTTCGTATATAATTCATCGGGGCCTCCTGTCCCTACCGTTTCCATATCTGGTCTTTTATTTCATCTATCTAACTTCGTTCTCGAGATTAAGAAAAGACGGACGGACGACAGCAGAAATTTATAGGTTTACAATTTTTTCAAATTGCAGCCAAACATTTTAGAACATTAAGCGCTACAATAGAAAGGCATAAATTATCTCCCTTTTATGGATAAAATAGCAAATTTGATGGCAATTTAATATAATTTTGTCTGCATTATTAAAAAAGATTTTTTCTTATTTTTAGGCGTGTTGCAAAATTGAAACACGTGACCTGAATGAATTTTTTTCTGATTGTCTTATGCCATCTTGTATATTAATTATCAGGTCTTGAATTTAACAGGACTTCTACCATAATCAAAGTTGCATAAATGGACTAATGCAATTAGAATAAAAATACAATACAGTAATTACTAAAATAATAAGCAGTAAAAACAAACAGTAGGTATATACTCAAAGAAATAAAATAAAAACGTTTTTTGAATATTTGTTTTTGAATGATATTGAACTTATTCGCATTCATTGTTCAAGAAAAACATTCAAAATGGCAAATTTCGCTTATATTTCATATTTTTTAGAAGAAAAACTTATGGATTTGGCCAAGCCCACAATGGAGCGATCGGACAGAACCCAACATTTCCGATTATATCATCTTTAAAGATTCCTGGGGTTTTTCTTTATTGGGCTATAAGGCTAAATAATTACTAAAAATTTGTCAGGAGGCAGGCCCATTGAGACAGGCTGCCGTTTCTCGTTAAATGTAATAATTATATTTTATAATAAATTGGGTAGTTCTTGAAATTACAATAAATGAAATCATTTTCAGTTTCTAGAATTTTTGGCCTCTTCATACTCTCTGAGCGGTAAAGGGCCTAAAATCACAAATAAAAAAAAGTTTCTAGAATTTATGATTTTACCGCACGAATCCAGAATTCTATTTAATAATTTAATCCTGGATCTTAAACAAACATATATTTAAGATTTTTTTTATACAGTAATAACTCGGTTTTCGTAGACTTCGGTTATCGTCGATTTTTCTGCAAAAAATTTGTATCGGTTATCGTCGGTTGCCTCGGATTTTGTAGGCTTGCCCACGTGACCTCGCTGCTAATTTTGCGAAAACAAAGGGCGACCCACTCATTTTCCTGCTCAATGTGGTGTTTTTTTTTTCGTTGTGTGAACATTATTACCCCGCGCCTCTAGCCAAACAATTCTATTGCTTTCCTTTTCTTTTTGCTCCATCATACGACCAAAGAAAGTTTTCAGAGCAGCCCTTCGAAGAAGAGGGCCAGAAACACGATCGAGTTAAAGAAGGAAATCATTGAAAAATACAAAAGCGACATTAAGATTGCTGAAATCGGCCGCTTTTATATTCATTTTATATTAATTTCTTATTGATTTTAAAATTAAACACTATATTTATTCTCTATGAAATGCGTTTTTTGTATGTATTTTTGTGAGGCTCTGGACAGGTCCGAACCCTCACTAAAATTCGCGTTAAAATAATATTGTTTTAGAGAAAAAAATATAGTAGTTAGAAATAGATTTTTATTTTATATGAAAACGCGACGCTAGACAATAGAAGAATTTTAAACAATAGAAAAATGTATGTCCGTCGACCATCTCCGGTTGGAGATCGAATTAAACTTCGATTTTGACCTCTCCCGCGCCCCCGAAAAGTTTCGAATTGTCATCAGGTGACGAGGACAGACCGATCGGAAAGGGGAATCGGAGGGAAAACGGATAAAAGCCCGGAAATTCAAGGACGCGACGGCTTCTTCTCCCGAAAGTTCCAAGTGACAGATCTACTGTAGTGTGTGTGTCTCGCGCCCATCTTCGTCTCCATGTCCCGACCTCGGATCGGCATCTTTCCATCAACGGAAGTCGACCGCATCGTCCCGGAGTTGTCGAGACGTGATGGAAGTGTTCATTCTCGAACAAGGGATACTCCTTCAAAATGGGACTATCGTGGAACCACAGGAGAGAAAGACCCAGAGGCCGCAGCCAACGTAGAACTTTCAAGATCGCGGAAATCTTGTAAGCTTCTTTCGTGTTTAATAAACGGTCGTGTTGTTTGTAAACGAGGCATCTATCTCTGACTCAACTGCTTCGACATGTCGTTGATTGTTACCGCTCGGCAATCCAAACGGCAAGGGAGACGATGGCGATATATATCACATATTATCGTTCATTGAGTTTTTTTTATTTCTTCCCCCTCGGCCCCACATTTTGGAGTTTCAAGAACGAATCAATTGGATTTACATTGATTCATATGGAAGTAATTGCCTCGATTTTTGTCGGTTTCGGATTTCGCCGATTATTTTCGGACGAAAATCGAGGCATCACTGCATTTACAAAACCCGATTACATCTTAAAAAAATACATTTAATAGCAAGATACTCAAGAATTTCATTGTTCTTGTATTTATTTTAAATATTTGCGGAAGAAAAAAATTTTAATATTAAATTTATTATACTGTATATAAATTTTTTTCTAATTTGCTTAATTATAAAGAATTTTTCTTTGGCGGAAGAATTGATTTTTCGATATAATTTATTGATCAACCTGCGAAAAGTGAATTTTTTATTTAATTTATTAGATATAACGCAACGTTAGATGTTTAGATTATTATATTTTTCATATACAAGAGTTGTTTTACTCACTACATCCTTATTATCATTTGAATTATCCAAAGATACTTCTTCAGTATTTTTTTCTTCTGGAAGTACCTCGCCCGTTTCCTGTGGAGAATCATTTTCTAGATACTCTTCCTGTTTGATTATTACAGTAGAAATATTCTCCGAAATATCAGGCTTAATTTATTAGATATAATGCAACGTTAGATGTTTAGATTATTATAATTTTCATATATAAGAGTTGTTTTACTCACTACATCCTTATTATCATTTGAACTATCCAAACATACTTCTTCAGCATTATTTTCTTCTGGAAGTACCTCGCCCGTTTCCTGTGGAGAATCCTTTTCTGGATACTCTTCCTGTTTGATTATTACAGTAGAAATATTCTCAGAAATATCAGGCTTTTCTTCTTTATCGATAGATTCGGCTTTTGACTACATAAATAAATATATATATTTTTTAAATTTTAGACTAATAAGAGAGTAATATACTTGGATTTGATGCTCACTTTGGCCGTTTCATCCAAATCCTCATCGCTTGGTTGACTATGAAATGTAGAAATTTCAGTTAAAAAGTTATATTTTTGGATACATAAAAAGTTTTTGGAGTTTAATTTGTTATTCTACTTGCAATTGTGACACTAAAATTTTCTACAAAATAAGAGAAATTTACTCACGATTTCATACAATTTCCCATTTTAGAAATATCCAAAATTCACCTTTTACGTAGAGGATAATATTGTTTTACAATAATTATTGCTTAAATTTCTTTAGCAATAATAATAGTAATATAAACAACAATGAAAAAAAATTAATTGCATTTTTTGTAAATAATTTGCCGTCTTCAAGTAATTTCCCTGTTTTCCCAAATCCGAAATATAACTTTTTAGATTGACGACTTGGTCACTGCAACAGGGGCCCCGCAACAGTGCACGAAGATTACTAGTTACAAGCGATAAGGCATAAGCTAAAAGTCATACAAGAAATAATTGCAAATTTAAGAATTCATGTGTTTTGCACAAAATACAAGTCACAAAACAATAGCGGCTACATAAATATAAGCATTTATTAGCTGCGAGGGCGCGATAGAATATAAACCATTATAAATCAATTTGCGCAACGCTTGTTGCGAGCGAAAATACTAGGCTTGCATATATAGCAGGGATTTTTTTAACTCTTTCCGCCCTGTGGGCACTAAGAAGGCCTCTTTTTGCAAGCCCATTATGGGTTCGGCCAGGCCCACAATGGGGCTGCCGGGTGGTGAGGGACGGGGCCCGACATATCCGAACGGACCACCCCCGAAAAATTCCTGGAGATTTTTCGACCCGTTCGGATTCGAACCCTGGTCCCCCAGAGCCATCCGGCCGCTTATATAGCAGGGGTAGCGAACCTATGGCACGCGTGCTCAAAGTGGCACGTATGGAAAAATCATCTGGCACGTAACGTATCTTATGATTTCGTTTTACCACCTGTCTTTTTCAATCATTCTTTTGGTTTATCACTTGATCATCTTTTTCGGCTAACTTTTTTACATTTATTCTATTAATAATTAAAGCATATTCGTTTAATTTCTTTAAATATCGTTATTCGAAGTCTAAAACTTCGGCACGCACAAACATTTTTAAAGGTCCGATCATCGCATAGACAAATGAGATAAATGTCTAGGGCCCGGATTTTAGAAGGGCCCGGTCAAACTGTCTATTTTGAAAAGATTTGTAAATAAGATAGTTTACTTTTCTGTTGGACAACTGTATATAATAAACAAATAAACAAAGATATATTGCTTTTTATATGGTTATTGTGAATTCTAAAATCTAAAGAAAATATGTTTTTATGTTCTTATGTGGGAGGAGGCCCGGTAAGAAGAAAATGTCTAGGACCCCAAAGTGGGTTAATCCGGCCCTGGGTATGCTTACTATTTGGCACGCGCACTGAAAGAAGATTGCCATTCCTGGTATATAGCAATCCTGGTAACAATTTGATCGTAATCGGCTGGTCGATCGCAGCATCATTTTTGATCGATTGCAGACAACAAAGTTTCCAGATTTGTATCATCTATTACATCTGGAATTCTTTATAATTGAGTAGAATTATTTTAACATTTCGATCTTCTTTTTGGTAATTGTTCGTCATAATAGGTATTATCGCTAAAGTCAATCGTTATATAGCCAAATGAAGTAAATTCAAATGCGAAAATTCAATAAGAATGAAACTTTATAAGTCAAAATAGTCTAGCAACGAGTTGCGTAACTTTCCCGGCTCTTGAGATTTTATCTTAAAAGCAATATTTATATTACCGGTATTAATAATAAATAAAATTGTGTATGGCTTCATTTTGTTATGGGATTTTATTATAAAAAACTTCTTATATTAATTATTATAAAATGGTAAAAAGTTTAATTTTGAGGACAAAGATGAGTTTTATATAAAAAAAAAGTAAAGAAAAAACTCTAAATGCTAGTAACGAGTAAAATTTTCATTAAGTCTAATGCCACTCGAGATATGACACGTGGCCTCCTGTATCTCTCCAACCTTTAACCACCAAATTTAATAGCATCAATGCTCTTTCCAAGCCACCGTGCCAAATTTCGTTTTGTAGTCTTTACCTCATCCTGAGATATTAAGCAAAATAAACACTAACACACATCCACAAGATCTTTTCCTTTTGTAAGTTCAGGGATCTCAAAACATGGAGATTTGCAAAAACTCGGAGGGTCAAATTTGACACGATTCTAATACCCATGCGAAGTTGCCGACCGGGGGGAGGGGAAGGAGAATTCATTTTGACTCAAGTCAAAATGAACGAGGGATAAGGAATAGTATGTAGGTGATGGTGAACGTGCTGAGGCGAAGAACCTTAACAAAAGAAACCCATTTATTTGGAAATAAACTGGAAGCTTACAATTTCGTACAAAGGATGCTCCACACAAACATGGTCTAAAGCAGCGTTTCTCAAACTATGGATCGCGAAATGATACTACCTTCCGCAGAAATACTTTTAATACTTGTATTACTGAAATATTCTCTAAGAACTAGAAACAACACATGCGTCTGTTAAGTACTGAAAATTGATTACTCATATTTTGCCGAGTGACTTCCCCATACACGGTTCAAGAATGATTCGTAACTTCCATACTATTTTAATACATAGGCCTAATAACTTTTATTACTGATTTTAATATTTGAAAATAAAACTAAAAATTCATCCAGATAAAATTTTCGTATATTTTCTACTCCCGAACAATATAATGTTTAGGAAAATTTTGAATTTAATATTCAAATTAATCCGTTATTCGACAATTCTTGAAATTCATCTTCCATAGAGATGACTACAAGAGAATCGGAACGACTCGTTTCACTTTCTTCCTCTTCTCCTAATAGATTTGACAATTCCTCTTTGGTGTCATCTTTGATGATCATATTTATGGATCCATTTTCCTCGACGCTGAAATGAAATGAAGAAAACATGTCCGAAGACCATTCATTTCTATTCCAGATATTTTCATCGTGTGAACCACTAATCATCTCGTACTCAATTTCCTGCAAGCGAAAAAGATTCGGTTAGTAATATAGTAAGGAATAAGAAGCGAAGATAATAAGGAATCTACGTTATTGTTGTTAATCATCAGACTGCTTTGCCACTCGGAATCGAAATGAAATCTGCGGACGTATTGACAACTCAAGAGATAAAGGACGACAAAAGATGTAACCGCAAAGAACTTTAATCGCAATTCTTTATTATAGAGATTATCAGAATTTTTCTGTTTATCCGAATTATCATTTTGTCGCTGGATACTTTCTGTACTTTTTGATGGTGTCGGAGAAAGATCAAAATTCATTATTTGATTGTCGGCGTGTGTAAGATCTGCGTAGATGAACTTTTCTCGTGTGACGTTAACTTTGACGAAATTTCCATCTAAATGGCACGAGATGATAGAGTTCAGAAGGCACAGATGTAGAAATTGCAAAATCTTCATTATTTCTACAAAAATCTGATGATTTTATTTCCCAAAAATCGATCTTCTAATTGATCCAACTTAACAATAAATATTTAAATAATGAATTTTGGATTATTTTTTTCAAATTGTTGTCATTTAAATGCAAACATATTTTCATACTGTAAATCGGAATGACAGTATGCATAATAATGCCACATTTCAATCAAGTGTGCAGACTAGCCATTAAATCTCTATATATGAGATCGTCGTGGATTGCCGCAAACTAGGCAATGTCGTCGCTTTCGACGCGGTCAGAGGCAATTTTTATGGTCACGTGACTGTTTTGCGGGAAAATTCGCCGCTTGACGTAGTTCTAACGAACCAATGAACATTTCGTCTACCCTTCGTGAATCACCAAATGAAAGTAGCTTAAGCTAACTGATGTTAGCTTCCGCTGCTTCCATTTATTGCCTGTTTGTAAGAAATTTAATAAATAAACGAAAATGAAATCGAGGACCGCTTAGATTTATAAATTTGAATAAAAGCAGTGATATAATTTATCTTCTTCTATGAAAATCTATCAGACAAGTCTCTCCCGTAATCCCCGCATAGCGAAGACGCGAAGCAAAAATGCGCATGAACGTAGTTGATCGCAGCCCGAAAAATCAAACTTCTTGGATCCCAGAAACGTCGAACGGACCGCCTACTTTCTATCCTAAGACGTAGACTGACGTTGAGTCGATGACGGGCAATCGATGGCAATCCAGAGAGTGACGATCGAACTAATTTATTACCACCAGTTTATGGCGGCATTTAATATTAAAAAGTCCTGCAAATATTTTCTGATTTATCATAAAATAGTTTACTAGAAAGTAGACTTATAAGAACAAGTTTGTATGCCAGTAATATCACTAAATGTTTATGTAGACGACGACTCGACTCCCTTCCTCCTCACTGTGTATAATGATATACTTTTCCCAACCCCTAAAATGGATGCCCCCTTAAATATGATAATTCTTCTGGAGGTATGATTAAACAAAGTTTATCAACTCCAAGTTACAATAAAGAGCTGAAAAAAGCTATCAGTGACTTGGTTTGAGCAGATTAGACTGGAAAAACTAGTTGTTAAACCAGACTAATCCACTTTTATGATCCCTCTTAAGGCTGCTATACACCATTGGTTAATCCTTTGAGACTGCCTGTCCTCGAGGAACTTCCGAATTTCCTATCGCCCAAAAACGAAGAAAACCTCTCAGCAGAGGGTGGGGCAGCTTGCCCCGGNCGGTACAGTTCGCCGAAACTGTTAAATTTCCCCCCCACACATCCAGGAATGACTCAAAATCAGGAATGCATGGTTACTCCTTTGAGGATTAACCCATGGTGTATAGTAGCCTTTAGTTCAGAAATGCTTGTTTATTAAACGCTATTGGACACAGTATGAGCATACCTATACTAAATTAATATTCTTTAAAATATTTGCAGTGATACCTGTTTCTTCACATACCCAATAACAATATGGTTATATTTAAAGGACAATCACACCACAGGTTGTAGGTTGACACACTGATATTCTTTATTCTATGAGATATACATGTACTGTACCATATACTTAATACAGTATATGATATATGTATGTCTCACGAAAATGGACAATTAATAAATTCTTGAAGATATAAGTAAGAACGAAGAATATTTCTTCATTCTTACTTATATCTTCATGTAAATGAGAAATTGTCTTCTAACATTAAATAAAGTAACTTAATATAATGTTTGTTAAATATAAATCATAAACTTATTATTATTGAAGTCTATACAATTTGTGGAAACTTACCTAAAATTGCAAACAAGAACAGAAATATAACCCAGTCTTCTATTGAAAAATATAAAAATAGAAGTTTTTTCAAACAAATTAAAAATAAGTTTTAAATACACAAAATGAGAGTAAATTTGATGTTATTAAATCTGATGAGAAGTTCACTTTTGCTTATAAAATATTTCCAAAATATAAAATTTTTATTTGTAATTTTTGTATAAATTCAATATGAACGTTTTATTTTATTTAAAAAATATTTTGTTCTTAGAATTCTCTTATCACTTTCTGTATGACTTTTTTCCCAATATGAATGAGTGTCATTTAAAAGTGAAATTTTGTTTCAAAATTTGGCTTTTTATAAAGATTTTAGAATAATAATACATTAAACAGCATAAGGAAAGACTTCTAAGTGAACTTTATCATTTCTAAAATAAGGTAAATGAACATCAACTCATTATCATTTGTACTACATTATGTTTGTAAGAAAAATGGTTTAATACAGCAAAGTTCATATTAGACAAATTATTTGAAGTTCAAATGACTCGGAGAATTTGAAAGTACTATTGAATGAAAATATCCTTTCAGGTGACATCTGAATTCAAATTCCAAGTAATGGAATGGTCAACTTTTCTTGAACTAAATCACCACAAAAAGCTCTTATAAACATGTGGTATTTCTTTATTTTATTTACAACATAAAACTTGATAAGAATATGAAATAGTGACAATTTTTTTTCCAGAACACACAGAAAAATATAAACAATATGTAGTTCAAAGCTGGAACTTAATAATAAATTTCACACCTTCCTTACATCTTCCAGTATTTAAAACAAATGTTTCAATAAACTATTGCTGAAAGAGGTAAGGAAGGTGTGAAATTAATTACAGAAAATATATTTTATGAGGACAAAATCTAAACTTGGTGTGATAAAAATTTGAGGGAGTTTACTTTTGCAAAACTATTAGTACAAGGTCCTATATAATATACAATCCAATATGACCTAATGGTGCCACAAACACAACTGTACAATAGCTGAGTGGTTTAGTTGCTTGGAAGTTATGCATTGTGTGTTTGCTTTCCTATAAGCTTTACTACTTTCTGCTGGTAAGTCCATTCCTTTAATAATTGTCATTAAATTCGATATTGTGTCTATTAATTAACTTAATTTGTTTAATGAGAAAAAATGTTTCTTATATGAGAGAACCAATATACACTTTGTCAGAAAAGTGTGATTTTTTCCTGTTTCTGCAAATGAAAAAGCAACTGAAAGGGATGTTTTGTCAAAATATTGCAGAACTTCCAATGGGCTGTGACAAATGAACTAACGAGCATCATACTTGAAGCTTTCTCTGCTCGCTTCCAAGATCTCCAGAATTGTTGGCAATTGTGTATAGATAGCCGAGGGAACTACTTTGACAGGAGCTAAGATCATTACTTGGTAATTGCAATTTTCTAATTTTTATGAGCTTTGTCCTGGAACTTTTCTGACAAAGGGTGTAATTTAGTTTTGTGATAATTGTTTTCTTCTTTCATTTTCATTCATAACTTCTCAATCAGGAGGAAAAAATATCAAGAAGTATTCTGAAACTTTAAAAAGAATTGCAAAAAAAAAAAACATGTATCAGAGCATCTGCAACTTTGTTTATAGAGCTGACAAAGAAAGCAATTTGTTTTGTTTTACTTGTTATTTAGCACAATTATTAATAAATGTAAAATTGTTCAATTAAAAATGCAAATAACTCTAAATACATACTTTCATGTAATTGTTGAAAAGCAAAAGTTTTTTCTTCTTTATTTGGAGAAATGCAAAAAATATCTTTGTTAGTATATATGTTATGGACCAAGTGATTAATCGGGCATTATTCATAATGACCAAAAAGGGGTGCGCAGTGTGATAAATATTGATTAATTTATCAAATTGACCACCCATTGTGAATACTGCTATCACCTAGTTGGGCAAAGTGATAATAATACATTGAGGAGTGATCATCTGACAGATGCTAGCTAATCAGCACTCTGAGTTGCCGATTGTATCGCGTTTAGTACTGAATTTTAAATTGTGCGACATTTTAATTTGATTAAAAAAACTCCACTTATTTCATTTAGAAATATTTATTTTTTGTGAATTATTTCAAAGCATTTTAAAAAGAACATGTAATCTTTTAAAACTAAGTACTATTAATTATATGAATTAAATGGTAAAATATTACCTATGTGCACCATCATGGCGGCGGTCGCAACTGTTTGTGCTCCCGACGGAATCCTCCCAGAGGGGAGTGGTCGGCAGGCCGCCTATTGTTTAACGTCACTAGTTATTGATACATGTGTTCAAGAACTATCATAAATCAATAACTAGCGCCGTTAAACAATCGGTGGCCTCCAGCGGCTCCCCTCCAGGAGGAATCCGTCGAGAGCACAAATTTGGTCTCTTTTTGGTGAGTCACAATTGTCGCCAAATTCAGTACTAAATGCAATACACACACACAACCCAGATGCGAGTGCTGATTGGCTAGCATATTTTGGATGATCACGCCTCAATGTATTATTATCACTTTGCCCAACTAGATGATAGCAATATTCATAATGACCGATCAATTTGATAACTTATTGAAATTTATTAAAATGCCCGATTTTGTTGGTCATTATTCATAATGCCTGTATTAATCACTTTGTCCATAACATGTATACAGTATATATATATGTTACTGTGAAAGACCAAAATTAGAGAATGTTGACACACACAAAATACATCGGTGAAAGACCGAATATTTGGTTCTATTATTATACATTCGAACAATCACCAATGTATGTCGACAAGCACAGATAAGCTTTGGTGGAGGTTGAAATGACACCCAAGAAGCCGATGTCAACAGAGAGGCGACAGTCTGTCGCCAAATTCTTCACCGTTTCCTTCTGCTCAAATTGGTGATACCGTATGAATACAAGTACCTGATGTTGACCATGGCCGTACAGATGCCCGAAATATGTTGGCAGTTGTTGTTGGAATAGAAGACTCCAACTTTTATAAATTAGTAAACAAAAATGGTACCCACAAGCAGCTCTATACCCGTAATCAGTTTGTAATTTGTAAAGAAAGATTACTTTCCATAGATGAAATCTCTTCTCAAGAAATATTGCTGAAAGAAGCAGCTGCAGATAATTTGAAAAGTGGAGGGCAAGGCTATACACACTGTCATTGCAAAAAGAAGTGTTCCATGAATAAATGCAGTTGTAAAAGCAAAGGACTCTTGTGAAATTCAAAGTGCCACAACAATTTAAGTTGTTGCAATAAATAAGATTGTATAATGTTAATCACATAATTTATGTATAAGTTTATTATTGTATTATTTTCTTTAATAATTTAGAATGTTTTAGATTCAACAGTTTATTTACATGTGCTGTTACTTAAGCTTTCTCCTATTTTGACATATTAAAAAGTTGCATTTTTGTCTTAACATAATAAAAATATTTTTATTCAACATTCACCATCAGTGCATGCTAAATGTCAACATTTGCTGGTGTAAATGAGGAATAATGATATTTAGCAAATATTTCATACATACATGAAATATTTGCTAAGAACTAGCAGATTAATCATTGTTGCTAGAGAATTGTCAACGATGCAAAATTTAAACATTTTACAGAATGAGCAAAAATACATTTCAAGAACTTGTTGAAATTGTGGATACACTTATTCAAAGACAAGACAAGCAAAAAAGTCATAAACAAATTGAGTGATGTATGCCTAACAACCAACAGAATGATACACCCAGTGTCATGAAGCTTGTATATTGTGACAAACATGCAACACTTCTACTTCATGTATAGTTTAAGCTGTTGTCACATCTAATATATATCTATGATACACCTCATGTACAAATGGGCTTATTCTCAAATTACGACTCTTAAAATAGCTGACTACAAATCTATTGTTTATATTTTATTTTTCTTAATTTTTTACTTACAGTAGAGCATCGATTATCCGACCCTCGATTACCGTCACATTGTTTAACTGACTGTTCTAGTCGGCAAATTTCAAATGTCCGCTAGTGATGTGACGCTACAATATTTGGCTATGTCTTGGCTACTTTAATATTATTTTTGTTAATTTTGCGTGTTTTAGCTGGCAACACTGGCTCGACCATGAAAGGGAGGAGAGTATTTAAATGAGACTTAATTTTCTAATTATGAGCGGTTGTTTGTTTTGTGAGCAATAAAATAATTTTTAACGATACAATAGTGACGATTATTATTAAAAAAAAATTTTGTTAGGTTTAACATGGATGAAAATTCAATGTGAAGTAGGTTAAGAGCAATATACTAATATACT
Source organism: Centruroides sculpturatus (assembly GCF_000671375.1). NCBI lineage: Eukaryota > Metazoa > Arthropoda > Arachnida > Scorpiones > Buthidae > Centruroides > Centruroides sculpturatus. The sequence continues at coordinate 135,591 of NW_019385685.1, read as the reverse complement.
AATTACATGGGATATACTAATATACTATACTAATAATGTATTTTTTTCATTCTTTTCGGTTATCCGACCAACCCGAGTCCCCAATTGAGTCGGATAATCGATGCTCTACTGTATATGTATCTTTATCTTTCTGTGTTTGTGCCACACATTACAAAATCAGCATGTAAATGGTTACAATTATGCTTTTGTTCAAAATGTATCAAATAATGTTGAATAAAAATGGTATGTTCCATTTTGGAACATTTATAATATTAACCATGACTATGGCCTATAATAAATAAGCTGAAAACGTTATTCATGAAAAAAAATGACTAAAGTATGAATAATTCACTGATTTATAATAGTTCTTCAAACATTACAACAATTATTTTAATTCATGTTTTTATTCAATCTTTAAAGCCTGAATTGACATTACTTTACTAAAGAAATAAAACAATTAAAAGAAATTATGGATTTGAAATTTTTATCATACTTTAACCATTGAAAACTTTAACACACAAATAATACAATGCTGAAAATTGATAATGTAATGCCCATCCATGTTGTGAAATATAATAAAATCATTTTCCTTTAAAATAATGCAATTTATTAAAAAACAACTTTATTATGTAATTACTGTTTACTATAAATTATGTCAAATAAAAGTGAAATGAAATGAAGCCAAAGTCAGAACAAATGAAAAGGCACACTGTCAATATGTACAATGTTGACTCAATTAAATACCATCAGGTACAGTACTTCTATTACTGTTTAATGAAGTAAAATTTTATTGTTTTCACAAAAATATATTTAAAAAATTTGTGTTTACTGAACATTGAAACTTAAATTTTTATTGCTTAAACAAAAACGTCATCAAAGTATGTAATATTTAAAATTAAAACCAGTTCTTAATTATTAACTAAATTACTCATAAATTAAAATATTCTGAATAGACTATTCACTTTTTGTCATATTCTATTTTATAATGTGATCCTAGGAGGTCCTAATCTCTCAGACATTGGTTTCTTTACATTCCTTAAATTAATAACGTTTGTCCTCTTAAGTATGGCATTGGTTTTTCCTGTTGGTAACTTCTGTCCTAATCTATTCTTAATGTTTATCCTTTTCAGATTTGACTTGTTACCTAAAATAAAATAAATTATTTAAAGAAACTTACTTTTCATATTATAAAATTATAAATTAACTAAATAATTAATAAATGATATATTAATATTTTGAAACAAGGATGATTTAAAATAATGAAGATATAAATATATTTTTAAATTTTGCATTTAAGTTTTTAAAATATTTGAGCTAAAAAATGACTTAAACATTACTTAAAAATATTAATAGCCCAAATCTGCTTAAAACACATTAATTGATTCACAAAATTCAAATTTATATTAACACAGATTTTTAAAAACTTTTAATCGTAATATGTTAAAATATGCTTCCATTACATCATATACAGATAATCTATGCAGAAACTTAAGCAATACATTATAAACAATGTTTTAATTTCAATGTTGAATTTATTCTATCAACTGTAAATATTATCCTAAAACTAAAAATGTTTATTGCACATGAAAAAAAAATCTTATAGCATATGGCGTAGATCAGCCATGAGCAATACATGGCCTGCAAGGTCCTGATATGCAACCCTTTGGCAATGTAATTTTTTTTCCTATTTACTGTCTTGTGTTAATATGCAACACTAATTAAGCTGATATTTGTGACAAAGAACATTCAAACTGAACTTGACCAGTGAAAAAATAAGAATAAACTATATTTTACTAGTTTATATATCATTAGCATTTACACATGTGACCAAAACTTAAGGATGAACACAAGTGCCCTAAGAGGACTTGAGTCACTTGGTAACAAGCTACCATGGAATTATGAGTGCAGGATTGCAATTTGAGATAGACACATTCTATGACAAGTCTCTCTTCCAGGATATTGGTAAGCACTTTTCATCCTTTGTCCACCTATATCCAACTGTTTTATGTATCTTTTTCATAAAGACTTATTTTATTGCTTCAATTTGTTTTGCATAAGTTTTGTATTATTCTGTGCTAGATATTGAGTAATACAGTTATTGCCATACTTTTCTGATTTAATCTACAATTCTCTATTCATGCACAAATGCCATCCATCCTTATGTTTTGGACACATGAGAATTATTTTAGTACCTAGTGTACTGGAACTTATGGAGTACATTGTTATTTGGAGGCTTAAAGCTACAACTGGTGGCCTGCATCCAGAAAAAGTTGCTCATCATTGATTGTAGACAAATCATATCTTTAATTATAATTTATCATTGTAAAAAAAGTAGAATAAATTAACATCTAATCTTAAAACAATATTAATTAACCTTCACAAAATTAAATAAATAAAAACAAGAACTTATACTGGAATGAATAATATAAATAAAATAAAATAAACCTTTAACTATCCAGCAATAAAAAATGTTTAATGAAAACGTTTTCAAACTTCACAAAATTGTCGTAAGAGAGAAATGCTATGCAGAATTCAAATTATAAAAACTTTTGTTTAGTGAGAAGTGAGATAAAAAATCTTTACTCAAGTCAAATATAGTATATATATTATGGTCAATGATGTGAAACATAAAATGACATTAATGTACCCTAGTATTACAAAAAAAGATGTAAAAGTATCTTTAAATTAAATACACCAATATGGATAATTGATTTATATTTATTAGTAATAGAAAAGAATTATTTTCAGCATCAAAATTATTATATACAAATCAAATGAATACCAATGGGAACTTACATCTCAGGAGAAATTTTAATGATTTCAATAGATTAAAAAGTAAGAAAAATAGAAGAGATTAAATTTTATAACAGGTATGTAAATGATTGCATAATTTTGTTTGATAAAACCATAACAAATGAAAAGAATATATGTGAAGAAGCTAACAAAATAAATAACAACATACAATTTGAAATTGAAAAAAAAAGCAAAAAATAGTAAAAATTATTAAGACATAACAATAACCAGACATAAAGATAGTTATATTATTCAAAATGTATANGATCGGATAATCGATGCTCTACTGTAGTTAATTGAGGACTTCTTCCCCTAAGCTTTCCGTATCTGGTCTCAATTCATCTAACACTCTTCTTGAGATTAAGGAAGGACAGACTGACATACACACAGACAACAGTGAGAATTTATAAGTCTATAATTTTTCAAATTATAGCCCAATAATTTAACATATTTTGGAGAAACAAATAGAAAATTGGAAATAAGAATTAAATAACATATAAGATCAGTTAAGAAAAATTACTCAAATACAGTAGCATGTCATTGCAATAAGAAAAAATGTGAATTAATAAAAAACCCAGTTAAAATATTAAAGAAAAAAGAAACATGTTTAAAAGCTAACTTTGTAAACACACACATATATAATAAGGTAAAAATAAAATCAATGATAATAATGGAAAAGAAATACATTCAATATGTAATTATTGGTTTAATTAGTTTTACCAGAGGGTAGTATCATATATTATTACAAACATGGCATCAATTTTAAACAGTTTTTTTGTGATTTACAACAATATCTTGTGGAAAAACACTAACAGAGTTGGAAATACATAAAATTTACCAACTAAAAGGAGCAGGACAATCTCTAAGACAAATTTTGGCAGCTATAAATCGATATATATGCGCTGTGAGAAATGTGTTAATTCAAGGTGAAAATTATGGCAGAAATAAATGATGTGGAAGACCTAAACTCCTTACACCTAGAAATGAAAGAAAGGTTTTTTAGCATCAACATTGCCAATTGCAGTTTCACCAATAACTGTATGGAGATGTATGCATAATCATAAGAATGCCAAATTTACAAAAATGGCTGCAAACTGAAATTAACACAATTGCACAAAACAGCTAGATTAAAGTGGGCCAAAGACAAGATGACATGGAAAGAGGAGTGAAAACAAATACTCTTTCAGATGAAAAAAAAAAATGGAATTTGGATGGACCTGACAGTTATAGTCATGATTTCAGGAAGAACAAAGAAGTCAGAATGGACAGACAGCAAGATGGGGGTTCTGTGATGGTGTGATGGATGGGGGAGGGGTAAAACAGATATTGTATTTATAGAAGGTAGAATGAATTCAGAAAAGTACCAAGAACTGTTGTACCAAAATTTAATAATTTTTGGATCACTTATTGGGCAAGAAAACTGGCAATTCCAACAGGATAATGCTGCCATTCTGCATAAAAGTCAACTGAAAATTGATTTGCTGAAAAAAAATTAATGTAATTGATTGGCCATCATGGAGCCCTGATATGAACCTGATAGAGAATGTTTGTGCATTATGAGTCGTCTTGTTGGCCAAAACAGACAATACAACACTAAATGAATTGAAATTAGCTATCATGAATTGTTGCGAAAATATTAAACAAGAAAAACTTCAAAAACTAGTAAAATGTATGCCTGATAGAATACTTGAATTAATTAAATCAAATGGTAAACCTGAAAAATATTGAAACATCACATATCATTTTTTATGCACCCGTGTTTATACTTTTGAAACAATCAAAAATTGAAAATCTGTGATAATTTTTTTTTGTAATTGTCAGATAGCTTTAAAAATTTCAGAAAATGTTTAAATTGATGTTGTAAACAACATAATAATATAATAAATACATTAATATTGTTAATGTTTTTGTTATTGAAAAAAGTTGGATGTGTTTATAATTTTGAAACAGACTATAGTTATTTAAATGAGCAAAAATTATTGTGATATCTTCATAATGCCAGGCTGCAATTTTTCATCATATTTTAAATTTAAAATGTATGATCTGGATCTCAAATTATTAGTGTCTTGCCCTGTACATCATATTTTTCCTGACAACAACAGTCATGATGGTCATCTACAAAACTCCTTTCCGGAGAAAATGTTTGCATTGAAATCATGTGACTTCCGATCTATACCTTATGTTTGTATATACAGTAGAGCATCGATTATCCGACTCAATTGGGGACTCGGGTTGGTCGGATAACTGAAAATAATGAAAAAAATACATTATTAGTATAGTATATTAGTGTATCGCTATTAATTAGTTAAATGTAATTAGTATATATCGTTAAACTATTTCGTGTTGAATTTTCATCGATGTTAAGCCTAACAAAAATTTTTTAAAAAATAATATCGTCGCTATTGTATCGTTAAAAATTATTTTATTGCTCACAAAACAAACAACCACTAATAATTAGAAAATTAAATCTTGTTTAAATACTGTCCTCCCTTTTATGGTCGAGCCAGTGTTGCCAGCTAAACCACGCAACAATTTAACAAAAATTATATTAAAGTAGCCAAGACATAGCCAAATATTGTAGCGCCACATCACTAGCGGACATTTGAAATTTGCCAACTAGGACGGTCGGTTAACCGATGTGACAGTTAATCGAAGATCGGATAATCGATGCTCTACTGTAGTTAATTGAGGACTTCTTCCCCTAAGCTTTCCGTATCTGGTCTCAATTCATCTAACACTCTTCTTGAGATTAAGGAAGGACAGACTGACATACACACAGACAACAGTGAGAATTTATAAGTCTATAATTTTTCAAATTATAGCCCAATAATTTAACATATTTTGGAGAAACAAATAGAAAATTGGAAATAAGAATTAAATAACATATAAGATCAGTTAAGAAAAATTACTCAAATACAGTAGCATGTCATTGCAATAAGAAAAAATGTGAATTAATAAAAAACCCAGTTAAAATATTAAAGAAAAAAGAAACATGTTTAAAAGCTAACTTTGTAAACACACACATATATAATAAGGTAAAAATAAAATCAATGATAATAATGGAAAAGAAATACATTCAATATGGAACAATTATATTTATAGAGGGCATCTTAATAATATTGTTATTTAAATATGACAACAGCAGAAGAATAAGAGAGGAAAAAGAAAGTACAGTCAACTATGTTACAAGAGTGAAAGAAATAAACAAAGGAAAGAGAAATGAGAAAAAAAAAGTAAATAAGTGAGTAAAAAATGATAAAAAAAAGAAAAATTTATAATGAATCAATGAATTAATTAATTAAAGGAAAAAGTTTTTTGACCAGACTAAAAGTAAAAATTACAGAACAATAACATTTTATTTGATATTTTATCCTTCAGGAATTGGAAAAACTGAAGATTTATGCATAAGTCAGGAATAAGTCATCTGAAATATTTTATGTAAGTAATTATGGTTTAAATTTTATAAATTTAAATTTTTATTGTTTAATTTTAAAAATTTGGTTTGTATTTTAGAAATATAACTGATAAAACACCTGCTGATAAAGAACAAAAAGACTCAAAACACAAGAAAATATATTATACTTTATTTGCACTTGTATACATACAGGTGCAAATAAAGAAAGCTTATTCTTTTGAACCAATAGACTAAATCAATCTCTCTAATTTCATTTGCAATTAAATCAGTATAGTAAGTCCTACCAATAGATTACAGTCACAATAGACTAACATTAATAAAATGACACAAATATCGTTCATTTATGACCAAAGTAATATGTCACTGTCTAAACACATTAAATATTCTTGAATATAATAAACTGACATTCTTGATATTCATAAACTGTTAAATATCAATATAGCAAATTGTTTTCTGTGATTTTTTTTCCTACAGTATTGTGCACCTATGTAATAAAAATTTATTTAGTTATATAATACAGGCATACACAATGCATTTACTTTTGGGACCTACTGGGTCCCAATATTTAAAACAATGAATGAACATAAGCCTAAATAGGGCATACACTAGTATAGTGCATATATTGCTTTCCTACTTCCTGGATAAGATGGTAAGCTTAAATGATGAATAAATAAATAAAGTTTACTGTATATTAATAAAATAACATAATTACAGAAAATCTAGATTCAGGGAAAGAAATTAAATGCAGGATAGCAGCAGCTAGAACATCCTTCCAAAAAATAAAAACCCTGCTCTGCAACAACAATTTAAATTTGAAGTTACGGCAATGAATGGCCAAATGTTATATTTGGTCAGTTCTCCTCTATGGTATGGAAAGCTGGACATTAAAAAGGAATACAGAAAGAAGACTGGAAGCATTTGAGATGTGGATTCACAGAAGGATGCTGAGAGTCCCATGGATGGATAGAGTGACCAACAACGAAATTCTAAGCAGAGCAAGAACAAACAGAAAATTGCTGTCAACAATCAAATGCAGAAAGATTGCATACTTGGGACATATCACTAGAGGAGAAAAATACAAAATCCCACAACTAATCCTCAATGGAAAGATTGAGGGAAAGCGTAAACGAGGCAGAAGACATTTATCACGGATGGACAATATTAAAAAATAGGCAGGCATACAAAACATTGGGGAGGTAATGAGAACGGCCAAAGATAGGAACTCTCTCTCCTTGGTGATCGCCGACGTCCGGGGGACCGGGCATGGCACATGAAGAAGAAGAAGAATAAAATAACAAAAACCAAAATAAGGTTATGGTCTTTCCAATTTAACTTGGCAGTTGTCAAAACAGACTAAACCACTTTTCACCCAATGTATGTCACAAATGCCTGGCAATTCAATTGATTTCAGATACTCACATCAATGACCATTATATATATAAAATTATTCTGAATATGTGAAATAAAAATACTTCACAAGTAGACAATGGGAAATAGTTTTATCATTAACAAAAATTATTTATGATAATTTTGATGACCAAAAACAAAAATCCTCAGAAATTAATATATGTTTATCATTATTAATTCAACTGGAAACATACCAAGAATGCCAGCAGTGTTATATTTATTTGCAGACGTAATTGGAAATCTCCGGATTGCTGTTGCAGCTTCTATAGATTTTTTTATTATTAGAGAAGTTGGTTCTGTAGAAGAATCAGCTAAAGATTTTGATAAAGTTGGTTTGGGTCCAAGTCTCTTCATTATGCTTGTTCTTTGAGTCATGGCAGAATATTTAACTAATGCATCAGGATTCCTTATAACTAAATCAAAATAAAATAATTTTCAGTCAGTCAGTTAATGACACTTTATAATTAAAAATAATAATAAGACCTTGTAAAAGTTTAAATCTTTATAAAAATATTAAAATAACAGATATAATTTTTCTTCCTTTATTAGCCACTTAGATTTGTTGCTCATAATGAAGTAAGAATCACAATAGCAAGTGTTCAACACAAAATTACTAAACAAAATATGTAAAGTAATCTGTATACTATTGAGTTTCTAAATTTATGAAACAAATGTGGTTTATATAATGAATATTTTTGCAATTAAAATAAATGTTTTAAATTAAAACTTTTGATGCCTTCTGTAATTTATTTATTTGTTTAATCAAGAAAATAAATAGAAAGTTAGACCTCTGTATGAAGAAATAGTATTTTGCATGTAAATATCAATTCTATACTTTTAATGACAGTTTCTGAACTTCTGAGTTTTTACTATGTACAACTTCTGAGACCTATCTAATAGTTTTGAAAAGAAGTTGTAATAGTAATGTACAACTTTTTTCAAAACTATTAGATAAAAGTAGGATGCAATGAATATTTTTTTTTCCAAACCAAGTAAGTTAAAAAAACTGCAGTACTAATTTGTAATACTGTATTTCTTTAAAAATTACCAAAAAGTGACTTTTTGTAAAGTTTTCACCAAATTAAATATAAAGTCATCAGATCTGATGAAATTTCACCAGACCTGGCAACACTGATACATATCCCACATCATGGCATTGAGTGTATTCCAAGGCAGTTGGTAACTTGATGATGATCTTTTCAATCTAGAAATTTTTCTATGGTATTATAAATTTATCCAAGTTATGTTCAAATCTTTTCCTAAATGCAGGGCTGGAATTAGATTTCAATCTAAAAGAAGTCCCTAAACAAGTTTGTAAACTTTTATTCCTTTATATTTGAATTTATCAGTGAAAAAAGTGAATAATTTGTAAATCAATGAGATTTTGAGACTTTCATTTATTACAGACAACTGTAGAGTATAGATAAAAGCAAGTATTGAAACAGATTGATTGAAAAATTATTAGTACTGAATCATATTGGTAGAATTCAGTATTGTATCATCTCTAATTGAATGTATCTATAATGTCTAACTTCAATTTCATTATAATTATAAATAATATATATACATTCAGAACTTTCATTTTTAACAAAAGAATCTTCCACTTAATAAAGGTATTAATAATTTCTGGTAAAACTTCTGACAAAACAGCATTATCTTCAGAATAATATACTGGAGACAATGCTGATAATGAATAATTATAAATTTTTGTAATTTATAACAATTTTTTGTAAATAATATTAGATTTATACATTATTTTCAAAAAATTATTGTAAATTACAAAAAATGCAGAAAGCATCACAAAGTGACATAAAACACTAACATTAGACTGTTGAAGGCAGCCTAACAGAACTTTTAATAAACTACACAATTATTATTATTTTAATTAAATTAAACATATATTTTAAAAATAATTTATGGCAAACCTTTTGTAATTTTTATTGTATTCGAAGGAATTGTCTTCTTTATTCCTGTAATTTTTAAAACTCCTTGGTAAGGTAAAGGTGAAATTGCCTTATTTCTTTCATCATCCTCATCATCGTCATTCATATTGGCAGGACTAGATGTAGTTACCTGAGTTTTAGAAGGACCTAATCTTTGAAATACAGAAGAATTTTGAATCTGCAAAATATAAATAATAANCCATGGACGGATCGAGTGACCAACAACGAAATTCTAAGCAGAGCAAGAACAAACAGAAAATTGCTGTCAACAATCAAATGCAGAAAGATTGCATACTTGGGACATATCACTAGAGGAGAAAAATACAAAATCCCACAACTAATCCTCAATGGAAAGATTGAGGGAAAGCGTAAACGAGGCAGAAGACATTTATCACGGATGGACAATATTAAAAAATAGGCAGGCATACAAAACATTGGGGAGGTAATGAGAACGGCCAAAGATAGGAACTCTCTCTCCTTGGTGATCGCCGACGTCCGGGGGACCGGGCATGGCACATGAAGAAGAAGAAGAATAAAATAACAAAAACCAAAATAAGGTTATGGTCTTTCCAATTTAACTTGGCAGTTGTCAAAACAGACTAAACCACTTTTCACCCAATGTATGTCACAAATGCCTGGCAATTCAATTGATTTCAGATACTCACATCAATGACCATTATATATATAAAATTATTCTGAATATGTGAAATAAAAATACTTCACAAGTAGACAATGGGAAATAGTTTTATCATTAACAAAAATTATTTATGATAATTTTGATGACCAAAAACAAAAATCCTCAGAAATTAATATATGTTTATCATTATTAATTCAACTGGAAACATACCAAGAATGCCAGCAGTGTTATATTTATTTGCAGACGTAATTGGAAATCTCCGGATTGCTGTTGCAGCTTCTATAGATTTTTTTATTATTAGAGAAGTTGGTTCTGTAGAAGAATCAGCTAAAGATTTTGATAAAGTTGGTTTGGGTCCAAGTCTCTTCATTATGCTTGTTCTTTGAGTCATGGCAGAATATTTAACTAATGCATCAGGATTCCTTATAACTAAATCAAAATAAAATAATTTTCAGTCAGTCAGTTAATGACACTTTATAATTAAAAATAATAATAAGACCTTGTAAAAGTTTAAATCTTTATAAAAATATTAAAATAACAGATATAATTTTTCTTCCTTTATTAGCCACTTAGATTTGTTGCTCATAATGAAGTAAGAATCACAATAGCAAGTGTTCAACACAAAATTACTAAACAAAATATGTAAAGTAATCTGTATACTATTGAGTTTCTAAATTTATGAAACAAATGTGGTTTATATAATGAATATTTTTGCAATTAAAATAAATGTTTTAAATTAAAACTTTTGATGCCTTCTGTAATTTATTTATTTGTTTAATCAAGAAAATAAATAGAAAGTTAGACCTCTGTATGAAGAAATAGTATTTTGCATGTAAATATCAATTCTATACTTTTAATGACAGTTTCTGAACTTCTGAGTTTTTACTATGTACAACTTCTGAGACCTATCTAATAGTTTTGAAAAGAAGTTGTAATAGTAATGTACAACTTTTTTCAAAACTATTAGATAAAAGTAGGATGCAATGAATATTTTTTTTTCCAAACCAAGTAAGTTAAAAAAACTGCAGTACTAATTTGTAATACTGTATTTCTTTAAAAATTACCAAAAAGTGACTTTTTGTAAAGTTTTCACCAAATTAAATATAAAGTCATCAGATCTGATGAAATTTCACCAGACCTGGCAACACTGATACATATCCCACATCATGGCATTGAGTGTATTCCAAGGCAGTTGGTAACTTGATGATGATCTTTTCAATCTAGAAATTTTTCTATGGTATTATAAATTTATCCAAGTTATGTTCAAATCTTTTCCTAAATGCAGGGCTGGAATTAGATTTCAATCTAAAAGAAGTCCCTAAACAAGTTTGTAAACTTTTATTCCTTTATATTTGAATTTATCAGTGAAAAAAGTGAATAATTTGTAAATCAATGAGATTTTGAGACTTTCATTTATTACAGACAACTGTAGAGTATAGATAAAAGCAAGTATTGAAACAGATTGATTGAAAAATTATTAGTACTGAATCATATTGGTAGAATTCAGTATTGTATCATCTCTAATTGAATGTATCTATAATGTCTAACTTCAATTTCATTATAATTATAAATAATATATATACATTCAGAACTTTCATTTTTAACAAAAGAATCTTCCACTTAATAAAGGTATTAATAATTTCTGGTAAAACTTCTGACAAAACAGCATTATCTTCAGAATAATATACTGGAGACAATGCTGATAATGAATAATTATAAATTTTTGTAATTTATAACAATTTTTTGTAAATAATATTAGATTTATACATTATTTTCAAAAAATTATTGTAAATTACAAAAAATGCAGAAAGCATCACAAAGTGACATAAAACACTAACATTAGACTGTTGAAGGCAGCCTAACAGAACTTTTAATAAACTACACAATTATTATTATTTTAATTAAATTAAACATATATTTTAAAAATAATTTATGGCAAACCTTTTGTAATTTTTATTGTATTCGAAGGAATTGTCTTCTTTATTCCTGTAATTTTTAAAACTCCTTGGTAAGGTAAAGGTGAAATTGCCTTATTTCTTTCATCATCCTCATCATCGTCATTCATATTGGCAGGACTAGATGTAGTTACCTGAGTTTTAGAAGGACCTAATCTTTGAAATACAGAAGAATTTTGAATCTGCAAAATATAAATAATAATAAAAACTATAATACTTGCATGAAGCAATTATTTACAGACCATAAAAACACTCAAGATTTCGGTACCCCATATAGTGTGTATGTAGATCAAAATATAAATAATAATAATAATGATGATGATAATAATAATAAGTGCAGAGCCCAAACTGTTAGGATTTGAAAGTTGAAATTTGGTACACAGGGTACACCATGAGAATGCACACTAAGAAGGGATTTTTCGAAATTTCCCCATGGGGAAAGGGAGAGAGTTAAGGATTATCCTGAAGAACTTGGCTTCTACTATACTATTTTAGATGCAGTTTTTTGCGGGAAATTGAACATATTTTTAGATCCGTCTAAAAATTCTCTAATTAGCTTTGGAAGAAGAGGGTCTTGCACCTGGTGAAAATGGGTAAGATAAGCTATATAACTATAAAGGTTGTCTTATGTAAGGGCTTATCACATGAATGACCAATCTAACACATTTTAAAAATTCTTTATTCCTCTACTCTATACAATCCCCTTCCTCCCCATTGACGAGATAACTCGTCAAGTTTACATAGCGTTACAAAAAACTCAGTCCTTTCAGCCCCGAAAAAAAAATTTTTCTTCAATTTTTGGGTGTCTTTTAGGTCTCCAAATTTTTTCAAAAAAGAACTTTTAAAATGTGTTAGATTGGGCACTTGGTATGATGAACTAACATAATAAGATAACATTTGTAAACATAAATCAAATACTATAATATAATATAGTAGAAAGGTTAGAAGTACAAAATAATCTAATAATCTTAATCTTTGCTGTTATTATTTTTTGCTTGAGCAACACTGGAATCATCTGCTATAAAATAATAAAATAAGAATAACAATAAAATAATAATGTAGAAGTGCTCATTAAAGGAAGTCAAGTTAAAGCTCATATAGAGACTTCAATGCAATAGATAGTGAGTCTGCATCCCTGTAATTAAAGCAGGTGGAATTTCTATTGGCTTTATATGTTTCTAAGGGTCTCTAGACCTTAGAAATATATAAAGCCAATAGAACTTCCACCTGCTTTAATTAATTCTAAATGCCTAAGTGTGTTGAAGTCCTTAGCTGTTTGGATGATTGTAGCATCTTCCCATTTGACCTGTACTTCTTGTTGGATAGCATATGCTGTGTTGCAAAGTTTCTTATCAATGGTATACTTATGTTCTTTAAGCCTTTGTTTTAGGTTTTATTTTGTTGCCACAATGTATACTAATGTCCTGTTAAATCATGGGTTCTCTATTGCAATTGAATAATTTTCAGAGGAATCTTGCATTTGGAACCTGTGAACATACACATCAAAATGAAAAAGGGATGCTATACCACAGTTTAAGAAGCCACGCCCAGTTCTGTTTGCCATGTTACAAGCAGTAGAAGCCCTAGACAAGTTAGAAAAACAAGGAGTCATTACAAAAATTCAACACTCTGAATGTGCTATCCAGTGTTTCTCAAAGGGTGTGCCACAGCACATTAAATGTGTCACAAAATCTTAAAAAAAATAACATCACTTTTATTTCAACATCATTGTCCAAGTATATGTGCAATATTATTAATAATAAAGTACATAAAGGATCTTTTTATGACAAATTGAAATTGACATATCCAAATACAGGGTGTCTGCATTCAGGTGCTAACACTATTTGAATAAAGACCAATTATCTGTTGCCTGCAGACTATGTAAATCAGACTAACACAATACTGTATAAGTGTGAGGCACCCCTGAATTATCTAAGAAATTCAAAATATGAAATTATGAAATCCCGTCTTTAATCTCTCCAGTTCTTACAGAGATATATGTGTAGGCATGTGGCATATTACATATGCTTATGTATATCATGTTAATATTGTCATATTAAACCGGGTTTGTGTTGTAAATAATTTAGGGTTAGGCAATTTATTAACGTAATTTGAATGTATATAAAAATTAAAAATTCTATAAAACCATTTTTTTTATTAGGAAAGACTGAAAATGGATAAACAAAAATTTTTTAAGAAAAACAAAACTATTGATGTCAACAACAATAGTTCTGCAGCAGATACAAATATATCCATTGAAAACAGTGATAATATGGACAATATCAGTGCTGATGAATCTCAGCCAAAAAAATTGAAAATTAGTACAAGAAAATATAATGAAGATTACTTAAATTTTGGTTTTACATGGATAGGGGACATAAATTTCCCCTTACCTTTATGTGTTGTATGTGAATATAAAAAAGCAAACAGTGCAATGGTCCTAGCAAGCTAAAATACCATATGGAAAAAGTTCATCAAAATCTGATGTCTAAAGACAAAAGATATTTTGAACAATTAATAATAGTACCAAACAAATACAAAAATTTGAAAACACAATAAAAGTGTCTGACAAAGCACAGATTACTTCCAATGAAGTAGGGAAACTTATTGCACACAGAGGAAAANTTTTTACAAAATTTCTTCAGTCACCTTCAAAGTACTCTCCATTAGATGCGATGCACTTGTGAAGTCTTTTTCCCCACTGTTTGAAGCATCTCTGGAACTCTTCAAACTTGATATTGTCCAGTGCCCTTAGTGAAGCTATTTTTACTGCCTCCACATCATCAAAATGCTTCCCTTTTAGATTTTTCTTCATTCTCGGAAACAGAAAAAAGTCGCACGGGGCTAGGTCTGGTGAATACGGAGGGTGGGGAATGACAGGCCATCCCCAAGAAGCCAAACAGTGGGTCACTCATAAGGCAGTGTGTGCGTGGGTGTTGTCCTGATGAAGAAACCAGTCACCTGATCGCCAAGTTGATTGGTGACCTATGCACATCCTCTCATAAACATCTTAACATTTTTTTGACGGATTTTTTCAACGTTTTCATCATTACGAGATGTTGAAGGATGCCCAGAACTTCGCAGGTGGATCAAAATAACAGTAAGAGAAACATAACACTATGCTCAAATGTAAACCTACAAACTGACGCCATTTTCACAACTGTTTTGTGAAAGTCTCTACTAACCCCATATAATGGGAGAACTCTCTACTATGTCTAAATGGCAGCACGTTCTCAGTTCGGTTTTTTTGGCCCCCCTCGTATAAGGCTCCACCTGCAAAAAAAAAAAAACTACTGATTTTTGCAACTATAAATCTTACTATCTCCCCTCTTCATTTCTTTCATCTTATGTCACCTCCCCTTTGCACACATGTTCAACAATCTCACGTTTGTTTCAGCATTTGGTGAGTAGTTTGCCTGATGATGCCGATTCAACATGAGTGAAAACGTTTGCAGNTTATTTTATAATAGATTATAAAAACCAAATTTATTATAAAAAATTAAATGAAAAAAAAAATTTAATAATTAACAATATCTGAACATCTGAAATTTTAATTATTGGAAATCATATTTAATTTGTAAACAAAGACCAAAGAAAACTCAAGACAGTGCTGTGTTCAGTTGATGACAAACTACAAAGTGAGTGTGTGTGTGTGTGTGTAAAGCTAAGTCGTTTTGTATCATTTAATGAGATAGAAAGTAAAGTTGTATACAGTTAATAGATCTAAATTTGTGTAAAATAAACAAGAATATCAACATTAACTATAAAAATTCACATTTGATTTTGATTGCTTAACCATTTAAAAAAACTAATGTAATACCTTTGTTGTTGAAACATCAGTAGAGCTGCTTACAGCACTATCACCAAGTCGATCAAACACTGATCTTTTGGCTATAAATAATAATAATAATTTTTAGTACTTGACTGCTTGCAGTTCTTTCAATTAGTTGTATGTCCTTTGGAACTAGCATAAAGTTGCTATTGAGAACAAATCATACAGAAACACTCCATTTGATGGAAAAAGTGGATTTATTTACATAATAAAGTAAGGATTGAAGAGGAACATAGAGTCTGAAATGCATATTCATTGTAAATCATAGAAAATAAATGTATTTTTTCCATCAAAAAAAGTGTTTCTGTATGATTTGTTCTCAATAGCAACTTTATGCTAGTTCCAAAGAACATACAATTAATTTTTAAATAAAAATGTCTTAAGCTCATTAACAAAAGTACAGGATCAAAATGTTAAAATTTACATTTATTTTATTAAATCTGATTCCAAATTTCAATGTTTTGAATCATCATATATACAAAATTGCATTTTTAGTACATACCACTTTCTAATCTTTGTTGATTCAATATTTTCCTAGTTCTTTCTGTTGTTCCAGCAGGCATTTTAACTTTATATGTTCCTTCATGTTCAGGAAGTACTCTTCTAACTTTCTTTACTGCAGGTGGTGCTGGTGTTTTTCTCTTCAGACTTATTACAGTATTTTTACCTAAAAAGTATAGATGTGTATTTATTTATTAAATGTTTGTTTTCTTATAAAGCAGGTTNAACAATATATGAAGTGTATAGTTTCAAAAATGGCTAATTCCATTTTTTAAAAAAATTAGCCAGCCATCCGATCTTACAATTTTTTCTTCTCTTTTCAATGAAGATTGTTATAAATTTCTAAACTAGTCACAAAACAGAAAGTGTGAATAAGAAAGGAGATGAAAATTGGAGGTTAGTTTCAAAATCAGCCACATTCATAGCTCTTACATTCCAGATCCAGAAAGAGTGAAGTTGACTGTTTAGAAACTATATGCTTCATACACTATTATTGTTAGTAATAGGTTCCTTTCTAAAGCTAATTCATAAGTCTTTTTAGTTACAGATATATATATATATATATATATGAAATATAACATTTAGCAAGAACATACAAAATTTTACAAAAGAAATAGCTAAATTACAAATATAGTAATTCTTAACTTTTCCAAGGCAACCCTTTCTCAAACATCTTGAGCAGGTAAAAATATATGTGGGGGGACCAAAAAAAAATCGGATTTTTTATATAAAAACTTTATTAACTTCTTTACAAAATTTCTTCAGTCACCTTCAAAGTACTCTCCATTAGATGCGATGCACTTGTGAAGTCTTTTTCCCCACTGTTTGAAGCATCTCTGGAACTCTTCAAACTTGATATTGTCCAGTGCCCTTAGTGAAGCTATTTTTACTGCCTCCACATCATCAAAATGCTTCCCTTTTAGATTTTTCTTCATTCTCGGAAACAGAAAAAAGTCGCACGGGGCTAGGTCTGGTGAATACGGAGGGTGGGGAATGACAGGCCATCCCCAAGAAGCCAAACAGTGGGTCACTCATAAGGCAGTGTGTGCGTGGGTGTTGTCCTGATGAAGAAACCAGTCACCTGATCGCCAAGTTGATTGGTGACCTATGCACATCCTCTCATAAACATCTTAACATTTTTTTGACGGATTTTTTCAACGTTTTCATCATTACGAGATGTTGAAGGATGCCCAGAACTTCGCAGGTGGATCAAAATAACAGTAAGAGAAACATAACACTATGCTCAAATGTAAACCTACAAACTGACGCCATTTTCACAACTGTTTTGTGAAAGTCTCTACTAACCCCATATAATGGGAGAACTCTCTACTATGTCTAAATGGCAGCACGTTCTCAGTTCGGTTTTTTTGGCCCCCCTCGTATAAGGCTCCACCTGCAAAAAAAAAAAAACTACTGATTTTTGCAACTATAAATCTTACTATCTCCCCTCTTCATTTCTTTCATCTTATGTCACCTCCCCTTTGCACACATGTTCAACAATCTCACGTTTGTTTCAGCATTTGGTGAGTAGTTTGCCTGATGATGCCGATTCAACATGAGTGAAAACGTTTGCAGTTGTTATAAAAATTTACTGGTTTTTAGGTTTGGTGTTTTTAATTCTAATTTAACCAGTTTTAAGTGGCAGTTTTATTCTATTTTACATTGAATATATATGTAAAACACCTGAAAAATTAATATTTGAATATGAATAAAATTTAAGAATAAGATCATAAAGATCTTGTGCTTATACAAGTTTTCTGATATCTGCCACTAATGTAAAAATTAATCATGGATTCTAAATCAATTAGATAATTATATTTTTTCCTATTCCTTACCACTTTTATAATTCTTAAATAAAAAAATTAAGTGCCACCAAAAAATATGTATCAAATTTTGCTAAATGAACTGTTGATTGGTGACATTTGCAATGTAAAATTATAAAATCACTAATTAATCAATTGGCAAAAATTTGATCAATTGTCATTTCAAATTTTATGTTAATTTATATTTTAATTTCATAACAAAACTAAATAAATGCTGTTAAGCAAAATACTGTTAAGTAAAATCAATACAGATTATTAATTTTCACATGCCCACTAATGGCCAAGTGGATAAAATCACTAAACACTAGTATCGATCGCAGGTTCATGCCTGGCCAACAAGCCAACCATGTGGAGTTTACTGGGTTTTCTTCACATTAGTAACCCTTAAATAGGGCCAATTTCTCATAAAAGATTTCCTGGAAGACATTCCCTCTTGGAAGAGCACCCATGTGTTGGTTGCCATAAACAAATAAACCCAAACTATTAATTTTCACTTATAAGAATGAAAGACTAATCAAACCATCTAGTAACAGATTTGCTCCAAAATTTCCTTCAGGATAGCTGGTGCTAGATCAAAATAACACTTATCCAGTAAAGTAAATGATTAGAGGCCACAGGGCCAAAATGGCAACCTACTCTCAAATTTTCAATGGGAAAGAAGTTCAGTTTTACTTATAACTTTTCCTAATTATATTCATTTTATATTATGATTTGCCAGTACTTATCTTTATGCATTCATATAAAAAGTATTACAAGTTAATTTAAAATATATATCATGGTAATTGTTGAACTAATGGCATTTTCCACTATTTGCAATTTTTTATAAACTTTTACAGTTAGTGCTTCAAAAATGCATCCAAAACATAATAGTAAATCTAGTGGTGGAAATAGATGCAAAAAGTGTTGTTTTAAACTAAACTTATCATCATAAAACTAAGTGTGTTAGGTGAAAAAAAACCACATTTGAAATACTTGCTACTAAGCAGTAGCAAACAGGTAAAAAAATGTAATGTATTCTATTAAGTACATATGCTCCTCAACTGCAATGTAGTACTGTCTTTTGATGCTGCCAAATTTACAATATGTCCTTGATAAATCACACTTTTTAAGTGTCCTCCTTGCAACCAAAAATTACACAGATTAAGATTTGATGAATGAGATGACCAGATAGTAGGAAATGCAATTCGTTCGAGACTGCATAGTATTAATACCAAAAGACTTACTATGACACCTTATCTTGCAGCCAAAGTTTATTACTTCAAACGTTTTCAGTCATGTTAAATGACCTTTCTCAAGACAAAGAAATAAGAGAAAGCAAAATAAAAAGATAAAACTGTATAAATCGAACGCTTAGTACAAACGAACAAACTTTTTGAATGTTACCACCTCCAATCATCACACATAAATACATAGCTTAAGATATAAGGATGCATAGTATCTGCTTCCCTCGATTATTAAGGTTTATATTAAGCTAGAGGACCATGCTGCCGATATTTTTGTCGATTCTTGAACGTTGATTGCAAGGCCTTCATGGTTTGCTTTACAAATCTGCCAGGCTTCCGCGTAATGCCGGTGTTTATGGTCTCGAACTACTTGCAGTAGTCTTGCTTGGTCCCATTCAGCTTTGACCCGCAATATGTCAAACGTTTTTACTCTATTCTTCAGACAAACATATTTTTCTGAAGAATTAACAATATTAAGGTTGCAATTGTTAACACTAGTTTCTCTACCTTTACTTTTTTTTATCTTTATTTTTATTATTTTAAAGGCCAATTGACATTTAAAACCATCTAAACACTTTTATATCAAATTGTAGAGTTAAAAACAACTTTCCAGTTTCAATACCAAACAATATATGAAGTGTATAGTTTCAAAAATGGCTAATTCCATTTTTTAAAAAAATTAGCCAGCCATCCGATCTTACAATTTTTTCTTCTCTTTTCAATGAAGATTGTTATAAATTTCTAAACTAGTCACAAAACAGAAAGTGTGAATAAGAAAGGAGATGAAAATTGGAGGTTAGTTTCAAAATCAGCCACATTCATAGCTCTTACATTCCAGATCCAGAAAGAGTGAAGTTGACTGTTTAGAAACTATATGCTTCATACACTATTATTGTTAGTAATAGGTTCCTTTCTAAAGCTAATTCATAAGTCTTTTTAGTTACAGATATATATATATATATATATATGAAATATAACATTTAGCAAGAACATACAAAATTTTACAAAAGAAATAGCTAAATTACAAATATAGTAATTCTTAACTTTTCCAAGGCAACCCTTTCTCAAACATCTTGAGCAGGTAAAAATATATGTGGGGGGACCAAAAAAAAATCGGATTTTTTATATAAAAACTTTATTAACTTCTTTACAAAATTTCTTCAGTCACCTTCAAAGTACTCTCCATTAGATGCGATGCACTTGTGAAGTCTTTTTCCCCACTGTTTGAAGCATCTCTGGAACTCTTCAAACTTGATATTGTCCAGTGCCCTTAGTGAAGCTATTTTTACTGCCTCCACATCATCAAAATGCTTCCCTTTTAGATTTTTCTTCATTCTCGGAAACAGAAAAAAGTCGCACGGGGCTAGGTCTGGTGAATACGGAGGGTGGGGAATGACAGGCCATCCCCAAGAAGCCAAACAGTGGGTCACTCATAAGGCAGTGTGTGCGTGGGTGTTGTCCTGATGAAGAAACCAGTCACCTGATCGCCAAGTTGATTGGTGACCTATGCACATCCTCTCATAAACATCTTAACATTTTTTTGACGGATTTTTTCAACGTTTTCATCATTACGAGATGTTGAAGGATGCCCAGAACTTCGCAGGTGGATCAAAATAACAGTAAGAGAAACATAACACTATGCTCAAATGTAAACCTACAAACTGACGCCATTTTCACAACTGTTTTGTGAAAGTCTCTACTAACCCCATATAATGGGAGAACTCTCTACTATGTCTAAATGGCAGCACGTTCTCAGTTCGGTTTTTTTGGCCCCCCTCGTATAAGGCTCCACCTGCAAAAAAAAAAAAACTACTGATTTTTGCAACTATAAATCTTACTATCTCCCCTCTTCATTTCTTTCATCTTATGTCACCTCCCCTTTGCACACATGTTCAACAATCTCACGTTTGTTTCAGCATTTGGTGAGTAGTTTGCCTGATGATGCCGATTCAACATGAGTGAAAACGTTTGCAGTTGTTATAAAAATTTACTGGTTTTTAGGTTTGGTGTTTTTAATTCTAATTTAACCAGTTTTAAGTGGCAGTTTTATTCTATTTTACATTGAATATATATGTAAAACACCTGAAAAATTAATATTTGAATATGAATAAAATTTAAGAATAAGATCATAAAGATCTTGTGCTTATACAAGTTTTCTGATATCTGCCACTAATGTAAAAATTAATCATGGATTCTAAATCAATTAGATAATTATATTTTTTCCTATTCCTTACCACTTTTATAATTCTTAAATAAAAAAATTAAGTGCCACCAAAAAATATGTATCAAATTTTGCTAAATGAACTGTTGATTGGTGACATTTGCAATGTAAAATTATAAAATCACTAATTAATCAATTGGCAAAAATTTGATCAATTGTCATTTCAAATTTTATGTTAATTTATATTTTAATTTCATAACAAAACTAAATAAATGCTGTTAAGCAAAATACTGTTAAGTAAAATCAATACAGATTATTAATTTTCACATGCCCACTAATGGCCAAGTGGATAAAATCACTAAACACTAGTATCGATCGCAGGTTCATGCCTGGCCAACAAGCCAACCATGTGGAGTTTACTGGGTTTTCTTCACATTAGTAACCCTTAAATAGGGCCAATTTCTCATAAAAGATTTCCTGGAAGACATTCCCTCTTGGAAGAGCACCCATGTGTTGGTTGCCATAAACAAATAAACCCAAACTATTAATTTTCACTTATAAGAATGAAAGACTAATCAAACCATCTAGTAACAGATTTGCTCCAAAATTTCCTTCAGGATAGCTGGTGCTAGATCAAAATAACACTTATCCAGTAAAGTAAATGATTAGAGGCCACAGGGCCAAAATGGCAACCTACTCTCAAATTTTCAATGGGAAAGAAGTTCAGTTTTACTTATAACTTTTCCTAATTATATTCATTTTATATTATGATTTGCCAGTACTTATCTTTATGCATTCATATAAAAAGTATTACAAGTTAATTTAAAATATATATCATTTAATTTTATTGTTCAATTAAGTTGAGTTTTAATCAATACTTAAGTTTTGTAACTTTATAATAAAATATATATCTATATAAAAGATTTTTATTTTTTAATAATAAATTTTTAAATTTATATGTAAATTTATTTAATAACATTTCTTCAATATCAATAGAATTTATGATTAATATTGACTAATTCAGGAGATATTTTTTAGTGATCTGCATCAAAAATGTTGAAATTTTATTTAACTCTACAATATTATACAGTAATTAAATAATATTTGTTTCTTCATTTTAATTAAAAATATTTTGATTAAATGAAGTCTCTTTATATCTTATAATTGAAATTATCATATCAATTGATATATGTATAAGTTATATAAATACTGTACATGAAGACTTGAATTCCAAGTCTTTGTATCTATTGATAATGCTCCCAGATGCTTAGCATATAATTTATATATTCATTTCTATTACTCATATCTACCTTATAACCAAACCATCATTGGATTACATCAGGCTACTTTTCTGTGATTATATTTTAAATTAATTACTAAATAATTTGTCATTAGAGGGAAGCATTAATTGCCATTTCTTATTAAATTTAATAATTATAATTAAATTAATATTTATTAAATAATTTAGAATATTCCGGAAGAAAAGAATTGGTTTTGGAGTGGGACTTGAACCCACAACTTTTGTTTAATGTGAAGATGCATTGCCAGTTACACCACCTGATCCTCCAGTCCCATCTCCTTTTCCAGACCTATTTAAATATGATATAACCATCCTTGGTTACTTACAATGCCAACTGGGGACGCCTTTAATGTCCTCGTCCTGTAAACTCCTACTCATGTCACTCAGCCAGCCATTGCTCAACCCTGGCATGGTATATACATATTTAATTAAACATTCAGTTACTGGTTTTGTTGTGGATTTTAAAGAATTAAAAGCTACTTGTTGATATAAGTTTTATTGAAGAAATTTAGAATTATTGAAGCATTTTAGGTCTTAATGACCTCTCTCAGTTCTTATAATAGTTGATTATTGGTTACAAATTGACATTAAAGAAAATACTGGATAATTGACTGGGTAGAATCTATTTACAAGGGTTGCTGCAGATGGGTAGAATATACAAGATGGGTGGTGTTTAAAATACCAAAAGAGTAAACTAGTATTTAATGTTACATAAAGTAGAGGCAGGCAGAGTTCAAATCATCCTTAAGTTCATGGCTGCATTTGCAGAACTTGACCTACCTTGTATTTTCTACCCATCTGCAGCAACTGTTGTAAGTATATATATAAATATACCTCCCCTTTGCACACATGTTCAACAATCTCACGTTTGTTTCAGCATTTGGTGAGTAGTTTGCCTGATGATGCCGATTCAACATGAGTGAAAACNTTTTATTTCAGCAAGTAAGTTTTTATTTTATTTTATTTTTAATTTTAGCCCTTATATTGTGGCTAGCGATTCAGAATGTAACTGTGATATTAAAAATACATTTAGAGAAGTCTACGGTTTTTACTGGCTTATTGAATAAATGATATGAATGGACCCTAGACCATCATTGACGTGCAATTAACTGATGCCCCTGGAAGCCGGCTTCTTACATAAACACAGCTTCCCTATCATCAAATGTCATGGCATGCCACTGATAAATAGACAAATAAACTATCAACAATATAATTCATTCAAAATTTTCATAACTATAGAACAATATTAAGACATCTGTATGCAAACCAAGAATGCAAGTAATTAAGTTTGTAAATAAATATTTTGATGAAAATTTTTGGTAGCATGAATATATTTATATTCAATTACACTTTTATTCATTGAATTAATTTATTTTCTTACTCCTTCTCAATACATTAATTCAGAAGAAACAAGAAAAGAAATATAACAAACTAAATAAAACTGTATTTTCTATAATAAAGAATAACATAGATAGAATTTAAATAACACAAAACTAAAATATTGTTTTTAAACCCATTGCAACATCACAAAAAAATAATAATTCCTCATAACAGTGATTTTTAAAACTTGAAGTCTTTACTATTATTACAATAATAAACACACAAACTATTTTTTTCAGACCATATTTAATTTTCTGTGCCAAATGTTTTAAATTATTTTAGTTTATCTTCAGAGTTAACAACAAATCTATTAGAGAACACTTGAGAACAAAATATCATTAAAAGTTTCAAACCAAACATTATGATGTCAGATTCAAACAAACATTTTCTTTGAATAAGATGTTAAATGAATAAGAATGAAGTTTCATTCTTACTTTCTGTGATTATATTTTTTTGTAAACCCTAAGAATAAATCAAAATAGATTCAAAATTATTTGATATAGAAATTTAAATATGCTTCATAAAGAGCTGATTAAACTTTTTATAATAGGAATGTTGAGTCTCTATCAAAGTGATCTCATCAAATCACTTGAGTTTCAAGCTCCCAAACTCTAATTTGTATGAAAAATGCACCCAAGATACAAGAGTTTTTTTTTATTTAAAAAAAGGCTAAGAAAATCACCCTGTGTCTTATATGTAAAGTTGTGACTGCCTACAGGACAACAAATTCCTCAAACAACCTTCAGTAGACTATAGGTAACCTCTATCTAGCCCAACTCTTGAATAGAAATGTTATTGCTTAATTAAACATATTATTATTTGTTTTTTTGTATAAAAGTTGCTTTTGCATGCATTTACGTAGAATATTTTAATGGTAAATGATTTCTCTTAAACTCCTGTTTTTTACTGATAAATAAACCTGTGTTTTAAATTAAATTCCTGTGTGTATTCTAATTTTACTTTTTTTTAAAAATTAAAATATGGTAAAAAAAAAAAAAAAATTAAAAAGTACCCAGTGCCAGGATGCATAAATATATTAAATACTTTTTCCTAAATATTTTACTTCTAAAATAGAGGTACATCTTATATTTTAATTTTATATTTTAGAAGATTGATTTTCACAAAAGTAAGAGATGTAATAAGTTAATTTTATTTAGATTAAGTTTGTTATAGTTTGTTAAAAATAATTATTTTAAATTTATCATGATTTAGAAACCTATTGTAGACAGAATGAGGAATTACTTTATTATTATTATTAAGTATAGCAGAAATTATTTTTTATAATATCAATTTTTGAAGTTTTAAATTACTGTTATAGCTAAACTAATATTTTAGGAAAATTATTGTTCTACATATACTGTAAGTTAATAAATAGCAGTGGCGTGCCATTATTGGAAGTGGTGAATGCGCCGCTTCTCTTGTATTTTCTAAAAAATAAATACATATTAATTTTAATTATATGAAAATAATCACACAATATTTTATTATAACCGCATTATGTATCTTATTACAAATTTCTATACTACACATGAAAAAAAAGATAAGATTGCTACTGTATATTCAAATATTAGTGGCAAAGTGGAAGCACTGTATTGTCATCATCCAAAAAGCCAGATTCGCGCATGCGCTTTACAGAGCACCAACCTCACCCTGTTTAGCCAGTGGAAGCCTAGGACCTTGGGTGGATGCTACACGTATACCGCATCCAATTCTATCCAGGACCGGTTCTGGGCTGTTAGCCACCTGCCTGCTAGATATTTCGATTATGTGAATAACGAGTAGATTTATAACTTAACCCAACCGATAAGAATTTACTGATATGTTTTTATGATAGTTCTGTATAGTTGATAGGAGTTTTAAAAAAAATTCATTAAAATATTTGATATTTTTATTCCGCTCTCCGATTTTATATTACTCACGGATTTCAATGTTAAACCAATGATATTACAATTTGGTATATCCCCCATTTTTAAAGGGATGTAGAAAAAAACATGTACAATTCTTGTATAATGTTAAAAAATTAACTGTTACTTTAACAGCATCATTTACAACTGAATTTAATGAATGAGAGAGATGCACAAGGTACAGAAAAAGCTCTAGAATTTATTTTCCTTAAATTTACGATTTATATATCCATTTGTCATAAAAATTTGTCTTTCCACTTTTTTCCCAAGACTACAAATATTTGAGTACAAAGTAACTGGTTTCAAGTTATTTCTACTTAAGTAGTAGTTAAATAATTAAGTGATTAGGGAATTGGGGACATAAACAAAACCCTGATGAAAGAGCCGGAATTTTACTTAAACAAAAGCTTAACCGAACCATCTCTAGCCAAGTACAGTGGAGACTGATTTCTTTGTATTATTAATATAATAAAGACAGAAATTTTTTCCAGTTCAATGAGAGTGACCAAAAAGTTGTAAATTTTGGAAATTTCTGAGGACACTTGGTCCTAAAATGAATTAGTTAGAAAACAAATGACTATTAAGTTTAACATATTTAGATTTTTNAAATTTTTCCAGTTCAATGAGAGTGACCAAAAAGTTGTAAATTTTGGAAATTTCTGAGGACACTTGGTCCTAAAATGAATTAGTTAGAAAACAAATGACTATTAAGTTTAACATATTTAGATTTTTACAGCTATGGTGAGAAACGTTTAAAATCTACATCAGCCCCGTCGGGTCCTTTGAGATATACTAGTGATGTGACAAAAGAGGTATTTGACATTGACCAGTATCGGCACCCTCAGGATTTGACAGCCTGCATGCATGCATACACTGCAGGACCATCTGATCCCAATCATTAGCCACTGGTAGAGAGCCATTTGACTAAGTGGCTAAGATTTAAACAATAAAGAATATTTTATGTTATTTTTATGTATGTTTCTTTATAAAGCTATATTTAATTATAATTTTCTTTAAAAGTATATTCATACAATTGAAGAATATTTTGTACCAGGTATGTACATCCACCACACATTTTTATTTCATCAAGTAAGTTTTTATTTTATTTTATTTTTAATTTTAGCCCTTATATTGTGGCTAGCGATTCAGAATGTAACTGTGATATTAAAAATACATTTAGAGAAGTCTACGGTTTTTACTGGCTTATTGAATAAATGATATGAATGGACCCTAGACCATCATTGACGTGCAATTAACTGATGCCCCTGGAAGCCGGCTTCTTACATAAACACAGCTTCCCTATCATCAAATGTCATGGCATGCCACTGATAAATAGACAAATAAACTATCAACAATATAATTCATTCAAAATTTTCATAACTATAGAACAATATTAAGACATCTGTATGCAAACCAAGAATGCAAGTAATTAAGTTTGTAAATAAATATTTTGATGAAAATTTTTGGTAGCATGAATATATTTATATTCAATTACACTTTTATTCATTGAATTAATTTATTTTCTTACTCCTTCTCAATACATTAATTCAGAAGAAACAAGAAAAGAAATATAACAAACTAAATAAAACTGTATTTTCTATAATAAAGAATAACATAGATAGAATTTAAATAACACAAAACTAAAATATTGTTTTTAAACCCATTGCAACATCACAAAAAAATAATAATTATATTATGGTAAAATTACAAATTTAACAATAATATACATTAAATGGTTAGTCTTCAATAAAATAACAGTTAATAGTAGTTGGTTATTAGTTAATATGGTTAACAGTAGTTAAATAATTTCTATGATATTTGACCACAGTTAAAATAAATAAGTTTTAAGTTCCTCAAAAACAAACTTTTGTTACATGTTTGCAAGACTTATCCCTTTGTTAGTTCAAAAAAAAAAAAAAAAGACTGAAATAGGTATATTAAAAATGTTTACCTTCACTGAATTTTTCAGTTTCAGTCAATTTTCTAACCCCTGACTCATTTAATGAATCATTAGGTTTAGTTACTCTTCTGGTATAATGATCCAACATTCTACTTGCAGCTGAAAGTTAACAATTTTCATTAAAATTTATATTGAAGATCTGATACTAGAAGTATGGTGATAACACAATTAAAATCCTAAAACTCCATACTTTCAACAAATAAGTTGTTTTCAATCCATTACACTATTTTATTATTTTGACAGTATGTGATCTTCATATGAAAATAATGATCAATAACAATATTATTGTTTACTTGGAAAATAATAATAATCAAAAATAAACTAGGAATTATATATTAGCATAAAACAGTTGATTTTCATAACAAAATACCCCTTAAACCATAACTGTTGTTTCCATTAACTTGTTTTGTCAGGTTTCCATTAACTGTTTTGTCAGGTTGAATACAATTCATTAAAGAGATATACATATTTTTTTAAAAATGTTCTGACAGAGTAGAATTATTATTCTCTTTTTATATTTATGAGCTGTTGGTTCATATCATAAATAAACTCATACTTCCTCTCAAAATATAGTAGACTACAGATAACTCAAGGTAATATTAATATCAACTTCAAACAGTTTACATGCTTTTAAAGACTTCTTCCAATCTACTAATTGAAAAACTGAATCAAAGCTATGTAACATTACATAACTGAATAATGTAAAAAAGTAAAGAAGCATTCTATATATAATTACATGTTTACATTGTCTAAAAAATTAAAAAATATTTTTTAGAAAATGTGATGATAATATGAATAAAGATAATGAAATAATGTTATAAATGGTGAGCAATTATTTATTGTGACATCACACAATGCCTGGCTGCAATTTTTAATCATATTTTTAATTTATTTAACTTAAAATATATGCTCTCCACCTCAAATTAGTAGTGGCTTGCCCCCTGTACATAATGCTTTTCCTTTTACAAGAGAGTCGTGCCGGTCATCTAACTAATAATTCAAGGGAAAATTTTTGAATTGAAATAACATGACTTCTGATTTGCACTGAAGTTTTTATATAGTTAATCAGGGCCTCCTGCCCCTAAGGTTTCCTTATCTAGTCTTGTCTTTCATCTATCTAACTCTGTTCGTGAGATTAAGAAAAAACAGACAGATGGACGACAGTGGAAATTTATAGGTCTACAATTTTTTCAAACTGCTGCCCAATAAAGATATTGAAATAACTTATTATTTTTCTAAAATGTTTAAACTGACATTAGGCTTTCTCTGTAAATTATCTGTTCAGAAAGTAAGTTCATTTTTTTTACCACTAGATAGATATTTCATATTTTTCCCACCATTTTCATTCTAAACCATATTATCATTATATATTTTGACAGCTAGCATTCTAAGGCTTATTTGTAAAAAATTTTGTTTGATTTTGTGCAATTGTTTATTTTTTGTGTCCCTTCAAATATGGAAGATCGAAAGCAGCATTTTTGGCATATTTTGCTCTTTACCGAAAAGGTAAGAATGCTGTTCAAGTGAGAAAAAAATTGTGTGATGTGTATGGAGATGTATTGACAGAACGACAGTGCCAAAACTGGTTTACAAAATTTCGTTCTGGCAATTTCAATATTGAAGATGCACCACGTTCTGGATGGCCAATTGAAGCCAATGAAAAAATAAAGGTACTGATTGAAGCAAGCTGCCGAATAACAACACGTGAAATCACTAAAAGATTAAATTTGTCAAATTGAACTGTTTATAATTACTTGAAACAAATTGGTTTCGTTTCAAAGCTTGATATATGGGTTCCATATGTTCTTAAAGAGAAATGCTCTCTTTGGTGGAATTTTAAAGAAATTTGTTTTTTGGAGCTTTTACCAGACAATTGATCCAAAAGTATACTGCCATCAAGTAAACAAATTGAGTAATATCATCAAACAGAAAAGGCAACTAGAATTGATAAAAAAAACAGGTGTAGTGTTTTACCACAATAATGCCAAATTTCACACAAGTTTGGTAACTAGTCAGAAACTGTTATAACTTAGATGGGACCTGCTATCACACCAACCATATTTGCCAGATTGAGCACACTCAGATTATTACTTGTTCTGCTCTATACAAACTTTTTTAACTGTAAGACATTTACTTGAAATGACTATGTCAAAAATCACTTGGATCAGTTTTTTGTAAGCAATGATCAACCTTTTATGAATGTGAAATCATGCTACTACTAGAAATGATGACAACAGGCATTTGACAAAAATGGTCGATATATAATTCAATAAAATATTTATTTATTATAAAAATATTGTCTTTTTTTTCCACGGGGGAAAAAAACAAAATTACTTTCTGAACAATCCAATATATTAAATATAATAATTAATTAATTAATTAAACTTCAAAACCTAATAATCTTTGATAATTCCCACTTTTTTATTTTTAATTATTATTTTATGATAAAATGATATACCATATTTTTTCAAATATAAGTCAATTGTTTTTCTGAATTTTAGGTTTAAAAATACATTCTCAATCTATAAGTGAATTTGCCTTAAATATTAATGTGAAAAAAAAATTAGTCTGTTCACCTTGTTCAATATACCTAATCATGTTTCATTTTTTTTTCATAAAATAAATTAGTGTGATATTCTAAGCAAATAAAATTATTTTTTATAATGTAAGATTATAATTAAGCCACAACATGATATTCTATGCTCTATATTTCACTCTTGTAAGGTGTTGCAAGAAATCCTTCATTATAACATTTATTTCTTAATGAATAGAAATGAATTGTTGAATGAAAGTTTGACCTGAACAAAAAGTAAATATCCCACTGTCCTCACAGAAGCTTTGATGCAAAATTCAAGCTTATGTGCATAAAATATGCTGATAAAAACAACAATAGCATGGCTATCTGCATGCTAAACATATCTGAGAAAAACATATGTAATTAAAGAAAAATGAAGTTCTCACTGGGACAGTTTCATCAAATATGGAAATAGCTTTGTGGGCCTAAATCTAGTTGACCAATGGTTGGTAGAATTTGTGATATGTTCATAAATAAGATTCATATGAAGTATTATCTAGATCAATTTACAGTATATTAAGGATACCGTATATTTGTTTCTGGAAAAAAAACAAAAAAATTGGGGGTTGACCTATATATGGATTGACACATTTTCAGATAAATAAACATAATAACTACATTTAAATTAATTAAAATATCTATAACCATGAGGCAGATAATAGTAAGGGCTTATCATACCAATGATAATGGGCACAAACACTCAAGCATCAAAGTAAAAACAAAATTTAATTATACTTAGGGCTAAAAGTATTTTCTGTAATAATAATAATAATAATAATAATTATATTTTTCTGTAATATAAGATAAATATTTCTTTACAAATTATTTATCTTATATATTTATATTAATATTATAATTGATTATAGATATAAAACAATTGATACTACAAAATAAAACCATAAATTAAAATCAATTATAATTTATAAATCAATAAATATCAAACATTATATAAATTAGCTTAATGTTTTGTATGATGGTTTTTAATTTAACTTAATAGGACATAGCTTTTTAGTTCAAGTAATTTTTTAAAGCAATTATATCTATAAATTATATTATAGCAGTGTTATAAACTATGAAAGAAACTTCAATATTTCTTTCATTTGAAATAAAACATTCAATTTGAACCCCTTCTGATTGAACAGATGAAATAAAATAAATAAATAATGTTCATACAGATAATAGTAAAACTAAGAAGTTTTATATAGAACAGACTGAAAAATTTTATATATTAGATATTAAACTTTATAAAAATATTTTTTCCAAGGAATATATTCATAATTAAATCATTATAATATATTCATAATTAAATCATTAATTAAATAAATTAAAATATTTAAGTAAAAATGAAAGATATTTTAACATTAAATGCATTATTATTACAAAAAAAATTTATACTTCATAAATTATTGTTTGATTTTAAAACATATTTTCAACATTAATCAGTCCTAAAAATTGATTTGTAAACTTTTATTTTTTAATATTTAAATTTAAATAGTTAGTGAACAAACTGAATATTCTCTAAAGCAATCAGCTTTCAGGCTTCCATTTATTATTAACACCTTTAAGTGTAGATAGAAGCAAGTATCAGATCAGATTGGATCAGTTGAAAAATTATCAGTGTTGGTTGTATTGGCAAAATTCAGTATCACATCATCTCTACTTATAATTAGAGTTGTAATCTTCTGGTCAATTACCACTTCACCAAAATATACACCAATAAAAGTTTTAATATATTTAGGACAACAGATCAATAAGAATCGTATAATGATAACAAATGGCTAATATTTATGCTAACTTTTAAAATAAAAATTTAAAATTTGATTCTATTATATATGTTCTATTATATCTATTATACTGTAAATACTCTTCTAATTGATATCAATATTGGTCTTTTCATGTAAAAATATTAATTGAAGCAATTCCAATATACCAATGAAATCAATATAATAAATACTTTAAAAAACTTCATTTCATTTATTTTATAATAAATACTTTCAATTCAAAAACATTAAATCTTAAAATTTACAGAAAAACAGTCTTTAAAAGTATTATTAGGCAATTTAAATGTAAAATTTTTCTGGTTGATACAAGCATATAGTTAATTAGATTACAAATATAACTATGTTTTTTTAACAAAACCTATGAAACATTGTCACAATTCTATTCTCAACAATCATTATACATAAACTTTATAAAAAAAATTCTTTTTCAGTTTTAAAAATATGACATAATTTACATCAAATTATCTTAAAATAAATATGCTTTTAAGTATGTTGATCGTAAATAACAATGTAAAAATATTTGTTCAGGCAAAATGATTGATTCTATGTTATCATAATGATAATTATAATTCTGAATCTTCTCAAATAATAAAATACTAATATGCAAATAATGATGTAGATTTACTGAAATCTTGGACAGAATTTCTGTAGTAATTTTTGAAAAGCATGTAGTTGTTTGATCATATAAAAACAGTTTTTATGAGAAGGCAATCATCATGATATATAGAATTAATAAATTAAAATGCTAAGCAAACTGAAAGTATTATCAACAAATAAAAAGATTAAGGTTTGAAAACTATATATATATAGATATTAAAATTAGAGATGGGCAAATAATAGCTATGAATACTCAAATACTAAAAAGTTTTTGATATTTGAAGTATCAAATATTACATTATAAAAAAATATTAATTTGAATATTTCAAATACCTAAAATATCATGTAGTTACAGTCAGATACAGTGGAAAATCCAGAAATACCAAAGAGGAACTAACTCAAAAATTTAAAACATTTGAACAATTAGTAAGACCTTTTATGAACTGCACAATGATTATGTTTTGAATACTTTGATAAACAGTCTTTACCATCATAAATATTTTTTAAAATGTTTTGAAATTCAAACAAATAAATTTTAGTTGTGTGTCAAAGGTATTCTCTTGTATCTACCACAGTATACAGACTCTTCAGTACCCATGGTTTAATTTGTGACAAGAAAAGAAGCAGACTAAATCCCAAATGTTTTTGAATTTTTGTTTTCAGTTATTTGTTATTGCAGTTGAGATAAGAGTACTGAAAATAAAAATCTACTTTAAAACTCAGTTAAAATTAAAAGTTTGAAGTTTCATTTCTTAAAATAGAGTAAATCGTTTTTCTTTTTACTTTTTGTTTTACTTTATTAATATATTGAAATAAATAAAACAAGTTATGTAAGGTAATTAAATTCACTAAATATTCAGAGTATTCAAGTACTCCAAATAGTTGATTTGATTAATATTCAAAGTTAAGAAAAATGATATTTGCTCATCTCTAATTAAAATAAATAATATAATGTTAACTCTACTTGTATCAGACTAAATTAATATTGGTATCTAATAGTTCATTTTATTTTTATTCATATTCATTATCATCATTAAATTTTTTTTCTATTTTTATTAATTATATGACAATTATAATTTTATAAATTAAAAAATTTGCAATGAACAAATAAGAAGCACTAAATATATTACTTTGTGAATTCTCTTACAACTAAAATATAAAATATAGTAAAATAAAATTTTTCTATGATTTTAAAGAAAAACAGTCAAAAAATAAAATTTATAAACTTAATATTTTTCCATATGTTTAACCTTTTTTTATTACAGTATTAGAGTTAAATTCATATAGAATAAAATCACTAAATCTTGAGAAGTATTATCATATTACAGTAGAGCATCGATTATCCGAATCAATTGGGGACTGGGGTTGTTCAGGAAATCGATTTTTCAGATAATCGATTATGTATGAGAAAATATATTAACCTATCCCATGTTGAAATTCTGGCACGTCCTTAAGTATCCTCACATGCTGCCAGCTAAAACATGCACACAAACAAAAATAATATTGGAGCAGCCCAAGACATAGCCAAAGATTGCAGCACCACAGCACTAGCAGAAATTTAAATTTGCTGATTGGAAAGCTTTCGATTAATTGACATTTCAGTTGATTAACATTTGGATAATTGATGCTCTACTGTATTTAGATTAATTTATAATCTACTCAAACTATTTTTTATCTGACCCGGGGCATGGCTTGAATCCACAGCCTCTGCTTGCCGTGCGATGCGCTTGCCAGTTGTGCCACCTGGACCCTGAGCAAGCCATCGCTTCCAGATGTATTTAAATTTGGATATAACCTTAGTTTCTATTTTTATGTTTTGTTCTCCTTTCATATTATTGATTATTAACTATATTTGTACAGACTGAAATATTAAATATAATGTTAAAAATGTGAAGCATAAACTAACAATTCCTAAATAAATCTAATAAAAATTATACCAGGAAAACTATTTCAAAATAGCTCAGACACTTTAAATGATTTTTGCTTTTAATCTATTCCCTTAAATTTGACATTAAAAAAACTGACAATAGACAGTTTAAAACAATTTAAAATACTTACGTGTAGACTTTCTTAAGGGGCTTGATGTAGCTTGATTATTCTCTACAATAATCATTTTTTCTTTAACAGCCTAATATATACATATATATATATTTAAGATTTATTATTCATAATTTAATAACAAGAGAAATTCAAATACTTATTTGTAAATTTGAAATAAGTATAGAGAATAATTTTCTGTTAAAATTAATTTTTTATTTGATTTTAAAAGTTAAAAGTATAGATTAAATTAAAACATTTTAAACCTTCAACAAAGTCTATTGATATCTTCACTAAATCTGATTCATTGAAACCTCATGATAGAAGTTAATTTTTTAAGTATAAAAATTTTAAATGCAACAAACTTTTTAAAATAAATCTTAATAATTTAGTTCTGAATATGAAACAAAGAAATCTTACTAAAAGATAATTTTTTAAATACAACTTCAAAAAATATTCTTTCAATGCTATCAAAATACAGTATTAATTTTTATCATATGAGGGTCATTCTAAAAGAAAAGAATGTTTTGATCTGATGAGCCACACAGTTCTCCCACCACCCCCATTACAGTGTCATGGACTTTCCCATTTTTTCTCGCCAGTCTGATGCTAACAGTGAGCTGCAACAATCATTTACTGTTTGTAGTGTGACTTTGAAATGTGTGACAAAATTAAAGATTCCGCCAAGTGTGAGGTTCATAGTGTAATGCACTTTTTCAATGCGAAAAAAGTCCACCCTATCAAAATTCATAGACAGATAACCAAGGTTTATGGTAATGTGATGAATGAAGCTTCAGTTCGAAACAAACAGCAGGAATTTTTGTCCAGAAAAATTGTGCTTATTCAGGATAATGTATGTCTGCATGCTGCTACGTTGAAGAAGAACTTGTTTCAGCAGTTTAAGTGGGAAGTTTTTGAACATCCTCCTTATAGCCCAGACTTGGCTCCAAGTGATTACCATCTTTTCCCAAAATTGAAGGATTTTTTAGCCGGGAATCACTATGGAAGTGACAACAAACTGAAAGAGGTTGTTAATGACTGGTTCAAGAACTTGGTGGTAACTGAGTGTGCAGAAGGCATAGAAAAGCTGATTATACACTATGACAAATGTTTAAATTTGTATGGTGACTATGTAGAAATATAGCTAAGGAATCATATGTGTTGTAAAATAAGTTTTGTTTCATTATCTTAAATAAAAATATCTAGAGAAACAAATGTTCTTTACTTTTAGAATGACCTTCGTACATTAAAAGTGTTTGTAAAAGTCAACAAAATGCTAGGTAGAATCACAATTAAAATATCACTGATATAGATAATCTTTCTTTATAAAAAATTTCTAGATGAATGATATTTAATTATTCACTAATTCTTTAATTTGTCTTTACTTCTTAAAGCATAATTATTATTTTATTAAGAGAGATTATTGTGTTTCTAAGAATTTATTACTCACCTGATTATGAGCAATTTTTGCATGTCTCAATATTGCAATAACATCACCTAATGTTCTTATCCCCATATCAAAAAGATATTCTTTAGACAAATCAAGCAGCATGTCCATTTGAATTCGATGATCCGTAAAAATAATTGCGTAATTTGCAGATACATTAGGTGGTAAGCCAGAATCGATAAAAAATTTTATCCATTTTGAAGTTGCTAAAAAAAATTATATTTTAATTGTTTAGTAATACTTGTACTTAGATGTTAAAATGTAGTGAAAAGATCATATATCATTTATCAATACATATATTAATAATAATATTACAGGACTCAAAATTTTTGGTTGTCAGATTATCATTAATTACCAGAAAATTTTGTCTGGAAACTAAAAAGAAGTTTTAAAAAAAAATGTATTTACTACCAAATTATTATAAGCATTTAGCACATATAATCATGGTGATTACATAATTAACATAAGAATCTCATTTGTTGCAATCAATTACATAGATGTAGGGTTTGGCAAAACTCTGCATTGTGAGGCTGGGTGCAAGTTGAATCTAGATAGAATTTGTATTTAAATACTGTATATCAATTCCCATTTATTAAACTTTGATATATTTGAACAATGAAAAATCTTGATATATTGATACTTCTGGTCATTTGAATGCCTTTTCCCAACTTATCACAATGATCAAAGTGACTTAAGTTTTTTCATTTCATTTTGTTCCTGTGTACTAATTCCAATATGCATTTCAAATGTATTACTCACCCCTCCTCAGTAAGTTATGTTATTATTAAGAATGCAATTATCAACTTAAAATTTATCTTTTCACTTCTATTCCATTTTTCAAATATCAGTATGTAATCAGTTCAAATGCCATTATTTTCTAGGAATTATCACATCCACAGACTCAAAAAATACAACTTTATTTTACCCAATTGGGTAAAATAAAGTTGTTGATTGGTCTGTGGATGTGATAATTTCTAGAAAATAATGGTATTTGAACTAGTTACATATTGATATTGATATAATGATATCAACTTAAAAGTTTAATAAAAATTTCTCATCATTCAACTGGTTACTGAGTTAAATTGAAAAAACAATCACTTCAAGTCATTTGTGGTTTTTGTGATAAGTTTGAGAAAAGACATTATAATAGCTGGAAGTATATCAAGGTTATTAAAACCAAATAAGAAGAAAATTATACTGTAACTAGAAATTCCCCAGTCAAGCATGACAGAATACACTTTATGAGAAAGTAGACATTGAAGAATTGAGAAGAGTAGAAATTTCAAGAAATTCAAAAGTTGTTAATATGTCTATAAATGAAGTAGTTTATACTATCTGTTGTGACATAAAGAGTAACAAAATAAAATTTTACCTAAAGCAGACAAAAAAAAAAAAAAAAAAAAAAAAAAAAAAAAAAAAAAAAAAAAAAAAAAAAAAAAAAAAAAAAAAAAAAAAAAAAAAAAAAAAAAANAAAAAAAAAAAAAAAAAAAAAAAAAAAAAAAAAAAAAAAAAAAAAAAAAAAAAAAAAAAAAAAAAAAAAAAAAAAAAAAAAAAAAAGAGTTATAGAGAATTCACTTACACACACAAACAGATTTAGGTCTTTAATATTAAAATCTTTTTAAAGATTTCCTTGCTGTCTTCCTTTAGTATCTTTAATAACAGACAGCTTTATATTGTTTTGATGATTGACGTGATTTCCTGCAACCCTTGATTAAGCCAGTTCTTAATTCCACATTGATAAAACAAAGATGAATTGTATGTACAATAAGTTAGATGAGCAAAACACTTTCTAAATAATGGGTGCATTACATTGTTACTTTCAATAGGATAATATAATCACTATAGAAAGATTTTTAAAAAATTTGTTGTAGAAGTGACATGATGATGCTATCTTTTTTTAAAGTTTAAATTTAATGAAGTATGTTTAAAATACACCATTTGCCAAAATATTTAAAAATGCAACTTAACGGAAATTTCCTTGTTGAGTATGAACATCACATGGTCACTGACATTACTGCAATGTAAGTGCAATCACCGATCTGAAATCGATAAAATGTTTATTCTATAGCTAATATTTCTGCAAAATAAGTAGTGTATACTTTCCACTGGAACATAAAATGAATATTGTGGTCACCGAATGGTGAGTTGTTAAAGCAAAAAGGGAATACGAATAA
Organism: Centruroides sculpturatus; assembly: GCF_000671375.1. Taxonomy (NCBI): domain Eukaryota; kingdom Metazoa; phylum Arthropoda; class Arachnida; order Scorpiones; family Buthidae; genus Centruroides; species Centruroides sculpturatus. Next base: position 96,767 of record NW_019385685.1, on the reverse strand, counting down.
AACAATGAAAAAAAAACCTTTATTTTTCACCGGTTGGTTACTCCTTTTAAATTTAAGTTCTACAGGATCTTTCGATTCTGACACTCCTTTAGGTACTGGGCTTACCCGTAGGAACAAAGAATCCCACACGCAGGTAGGAATGTTGAGACAAAACCCGCGACAAAGTCGAGATCCAACTGACAATTTCGATCGTGACAAAATACATATATATCTAAGACTTAAAACTAATTATCAAGAATAAAACAGAAAGGGACAGAATTTAAGATGTATAGATTGAAAGAGGAATGAGAGATGGGTACCCAATGGTGGTCGACGCTCTAGTTTTAATGAAGATGGCCAATACGTACTCTTCTCGGTTCACTGGGGGGGAACAGGTGAAAAATGTCCTCTACACTGAAGAAGGAATCTTTTTTCACAAATCTCGTGCATGCTTTTATGCCAAAGTTCTGTGGGTCTGTCCAGGTCTATATCTCTGACTGCTGCTAAAACAGTCCAGAGATCTCTCATACACGTCCTTCCTCTCCGAAGTCCGGGCTAGCAGTGTCCGTTCCAGCATTGCCAGATGTTTTTTGCCCTTGTAGCCAAATAATTTTTAAAAGTAGCCGTTGGCTACTTTTGTACCAGGTGTTGTTCTACCTAGTACTTTTGTACTAATCTAGTACCTTTTTACTTGTCCCAGTACGAAGATACCCAACACCATTTTCCTAGTACCATTCATGAAATCCTAATATCTTTCCTTTCGAAATATTCATTTTTATTCTATATTTCTGTATTTTTTTACTTTACTTTGACAGTAAATAGATGTTTTTATTGCTTCCTCATTCAAATGCAGCAGTTGAACGTATTTTTTTGCAATTAAGTTTAATGAAAACTAAACTACAAAATCAAGTTCTTACAGCGATAAATGTTAAACTTGGAAATCATCATCTGCTTCAACCATACAAAAACATTCTAGTGAAAAAGATTCTGATGATGATGATTTTACCAGTGATTTTTCAACGTAATAATTTCAAATTTTAGTACTTCATGTTCATTTTGCTCATTTGATTGTTGTTGAGGAATAATAGCATTCTTGTAATATATGAATTTTGTATGTTACATGTAACACTATATAAGACATTTACAAGAAGCTGACATTGGCAAACAGTTGCAATTAGCGTAACGTTATTTGTTACTAATTTTATCAAAAACAATTAAAATTTATAAAAATTTCGCCCTAGTAACCATGTTTGGTACCATTCCGTATAGCATAGCATTTACCATTAGTCATTTTTGTTTATAGATGCATTTTCTTTTCTTATTTCTTTCTTTCTAGGATATCATTTATCTGGAATTTATATTAAATTTTCTTTAAAAAATAAGCTTTTATAAACTAAAAAGTCTCCTGTCAAGCATGACTGAATACTTACTGGAGCTATCTTTTTAAAAAGTTTAAATTTAATTAAGTAAATTTAAAATTACACCATTTGCCAAAATATTTAAAAATGCAACTTAATGAGGAAAATTTCCCCAAAGTATTCTCGGTCCTTTTGGAAAGAATGGCTTCAAGAAAAAAATCTTAAAGGTAAGCACGTTTAAGATTTTTTTCTTGAAGCCATTCTTTCTGAAAGGACCGAGAATAATTTGTCCATTTTCCCATTTTAATACCAAAAATAAATAAATTATAAAACTTATATAAATTATACTTTGTTTAAAAACAAAACGAGTAGACAGCACAACAAGTATTACCATTCTGTGTGCAAAACAAAGGATGGAATAATTTGTGTAATCAGCCCAAAATGTAGCCAAGTCAAATTTTTGTAGCCCAAAAAGTAGCCAGGGCGCCAAATGCTTTTTTTTAACGCCAAACTGAAAAATAAGTAACCCAATTTGGCGCAAAGTAGCCAAATCTGGCAACGCTGGTCCGTTCCCCCTCATTCTCACCCTCAGGGCTCCCCTTTCCCCTTTGTTTCCCAAGTAGGTCAATTCACTCCATGTGGTTAGAAGTTTCTAGAATGTTCCATAGAACAAAGGACAAAGAGGGAAGAAAGGAGATAGGAAAATATCTACATATTTTCGTTTTATACAACAGAACAATATGGTGGTACACCACAATATAACCAAAATTTCATCTGGATTGGACAAAAATTGCAGGAGTTATAAGGAATTCACACATGCACACAGATGACAGCTTTTATATTAGTAATAAGGTTAAAACTGATTGCTTTGCACAGCAGTCACAGAAAAATAGGTTAATGTTTAGGGTCGTAGACTGTCATGGCGGCTCTTCCTGTTTTAGCCTGGAAACCAGACCGCTTTGGAGACGACGTGTCACGTGACAACGCGAGCGAACGGCGGCGGCTGCTGTGCCGCAGCAGCGCTGGCGGCTCACCACTGATTCCAGCAAACGAAAGGAAACAGTGGGGATGCACGTTCTAACCTAACCTAACCTAACCTATTCTAATAACATAATTGGTAATAATTATGATAATTTATCAGAATAGGTTAGGTTAGGTTAGAACGTGCATCCCCACTGTTTCCTTTTCTTTTCTTTGCCGGAATCAGAGGTAAGCCGCCATGGCAATCCATGTGTCTGGACTTTAACCAAGAAAAAAAAGAAAAGGAGACAGTGGGGACGCACGTTCTAACCTAACCTAACCTATTCTAATAATTTAATCGGTAATAATTGTGGTAATTTATTAGAATAGGTTAGGTTAGGTTAGAACGTGCGTCCCCACTGTTTCCTTTTCTTTTTGCGGAATCAGAGATGAGCCACCACGAGTCTACGTATATGGACGTTAACCCGCGTGTCGGTTTTCCCCGTTTATCGTGGCGCAGCAGCCGCCGTTCGCTCGCGTCGTCACGTGACACGTCGTCTCCAAAGCGGTCCGGTTTCGAGGCTAAAACAGGAAGAGCCATGACAGTCTACGACCCTAAACATTAACCGAAAAATATGTGAATTGTCTTGAGACTCTGAGAGGTAAAAGACATAAACCTACATAACATCAAGTACTCCCATAAACAGTCAAGTGGGCTACTTGAAGCCGGCATAGTCACATGGGCTAAATAATTAGACACCATAGTCTTGAAAGTACTGTCATTGGGACTACCTAGATGAACTTCTACCCATTATTCTATTTTCAACGCTTGAAAACGGAAATTAATTATTGGATTTTTATGATTTAAAAATGGCAATAAAAAAATATTGTAAAGAAATTTGTTAAACTAGTTCATCATCATCATCGGAAATTGTTATAAAATATGTTCTTTGTAAATGTCTCATAAGTCCATCCACTAATTTATAAGGAAGAAGACTAATAACTTGGTGAATGCATCAATTTATATATTTTAAGTAACTCTTATTAATACTTAAAACACGCAAGTCTTCTAAATGGTGTATATAATATAATATAAATATTATTACATTAAGTAAATAAAATCAAATGTCAAACTAAATTTTATCAGTTTTTCACTTAAGAAATTAAATGTAATTCGTAAAATTCAAATAACTGATTTTTAATATCGTTTTATATCTTAAATTAGACAGAATGAGATAAATCAAGAAATCGAGGGAGAAAAAGTTATATACAAATCTTCTCAAAGCATTAACTTACTCATTCCTGACGCCATCTTGAAAATGAAAATTGATCCGAAAATAAAATTGTTATTGTTTTTTCCGTAACACGAATTTCGTATTTTAAATAAATATCATAATTATAACTGTTATTTTTATAAATAATATTTCATAAAAGTAAAAACTGATTGATAATTATTAATATTTATTAATTTATAAGTTATATTTAAATTTTTGTTAGATAAAATCTAATTGGACAATTTATATTAATAAATTAAATAAGGACCAATAGAAAGTTTTGTAAGATTTGATAACAAATTACGTAAGGTTGAGATTTGACGTGCTGTGTATTTGGTTTCCGTTTCCGGTGAATACGAAGCAGAAAATCAAATGAATATTGGTTGTTTTTATAATTATCACAATATTGCGGATGTTGGTGTTCCTAAAGGTATTAACGTGAAATTTATTTATTTATTTAAATGGATATTATTTAATGCAATCTTATATTATTTAAAATATTATTTACTTGTATCATACGTTTTTTGTTTGTTGAACGAAGCTCGTACACGACGGAATTAAATTATTTGCCAGGATAAATAGTAATTAAATCATAAGTGTGATTATTTATATATTTATGCATGTACATACAGTGTATATCTATTTTTAATTCTTTTTTCCTAATGTCTTAACACGTGGGAATTTGAAAATTACATTTTTATCTTCCGCGAGATAAAAGCACACGTGTAGACGAAATTACGTTCGCATGTCGAAAATTACAATAGAAAAACGTTGGTGTATATTTTATAAACTAATACCTACAATAATTATTCCTATATGATCATTATTAAAAGTACTTAATATATTAATATACAGGTAACCCCCGTATAACACGGTAGTTACGTTCCAAAAAATTGTCGTGTTATGCGAATCCGTGTTATACGAAACAAAGAACTAATACGAAAAGGAGGGTTAGGTTCCAAAAATTAAAAAACATGCTAGTATATTTTCATAATTAAGATAAATATCTTCATTAAAATTTTTTTAAGTGATACATATTAATATAAATTAAACAATGTTTTCTTCGTCATCACTAAAAACACTATTAATTAACCGAGAGCGTTTTCTTTTTGGCAAGTTATCCTTATCCTCTGAGCATTTTTCTGCATTATCTTCAGATCCATGCTTTACCTTTTGCAAAATGTATGTAATTTTAGATTGCTTGCTTCTAGTTAAAAGGTCTTTATAAATTTCCTTATATGGTGCTAAGCACTTATGAAGAATAAAGCAAGTATGGAATAAGGGAAAAACATTCGGCAACATCAGAAGCAGAAGCGTCGCGATCTGGCAACATTGAAACAAGTTTCGAGAAGGACCACGTGTATCGACAGAAGGCGAGAAGAGAAAATTTACATACTTAAGTACTAATAGTTCACGAAAATAATAATTTTCGTGAACTATTAGTACTTAAGTACGTAAAAATTTATTACATTTCCTGTTGTTCGAGGGTTTTACCCAGTTCTCGAACCGTGTCAGAGTGAATCCGTGCTATAAAAGTACCGTGTTATACGGGGGATGGTACCAATTCTCGAACCGTGTTAGAGCGAATCCGTGCTATAGAAGTGCCGTGTTATACGGGGGTTACCTGTATGTCTAAACCTGGGTATTCAATTCCAGAAGTATTGCATAACATTGTGTTACATTCCGATGTAAATTAATTGAAATACTGAACGAATTTTTTACAAAAATTTGCATTATCTCTTCAGTTTTGCAAAGAAAAATTATAAAGAATGATGTCAAATTTACATTAAATTGTTCATTGTCCCATCCAATTGAATAGATACGTTAGGTACAGTACAGTTAGGGCTGGCTGGAAGTTTGTGGGGCCTTGGGAATAAGTTATTAGTGAGCCCCAGAATATTTGCAAAATAGAATTTTTTTTATCAGATTTTCTCAGAAATTTGAGGGGTCTCTGCATGTGGTGCCTTGGTCTGAGGTTCAAAAAACCAACATCTGAGCTGGACATATATTCAATTCACAATAGAAAATTATTAAAGGAAAATAAAAGTAGTTTGAAACCTAAATTTTTTTACCTATAATGAATGCATTCTCATAGTTTGTCAAATATTTCTGCCCAAACTTAAGATAAAAGATAAAGGTGAAAAATATGTAGATATATCATAACATGAATAAAGAATATGCCAAAAAAAATGCATTATTATTTTACATATGAAATATAAGGATTTTAAAAACATAATCTTTGTATTTAAATTCTATCAATAAAACATAAAGCATAAAGCAATGTTTAAACTTACAAATCAAATATTTTACTGTTACTTGTTTTGAGTATAAAAACTTTAAATTAACCTTCTATATTTTAAATTAAATATATTCAATAAATTTGATATACATTTTTTATAATATTTAGCAATAGTTTTATAATGATAAAATACTAACTCAGTCTAGTGGTAATGTTAAATCGGTAATCCTGGTAGCATGGGCATAGCGAGGGGGGCCTGGGTGGGCACACCCCCAGTTAACCTGGTGCCCACCCCAGAAAATCACAGCTGAAAAAGTGTTCAGCCGATATGCAAAAAGAAATAAAAGATTGAAGCTGAAAATTCTGAATCCTAAAATTCAATTCTTATGGAATTTTCATTTTAATGATCAATAATTTGAAATAATTCAATTTTGTGTCAGGTTGGCCTCTACTAGGCCCCCAATAACAAAACTCTGGCTACACCCATGCCTGGTAGTAATGTTTCCAATTTTTACTTTAATTTTGTTCTCTTCTTAAAGATATTAATATGAAATTTTACAAATAAAACACTATCAATAGATTGGAATAAAAAAGTCAAATGTTTTTTTGATTTTTTAAAAACAAATCCAGACCAATGGCTTGTTAAATTTAGTGCTGCTGCTTTCACTGTGAAAATGCTGCAATTACTTCTGAAGATCTTTAAACAATGCACTCAGAGCAGTGCTGCAATTCCAAAATGGCAGATCTTGGTGCAACTGTTGGAATGTTTTGAGAATTATTTAATTCAAAACATTTTTTAAAGTAATTCATTTTTGCAATCCAATGCCTTGTTTGGGAGGTAAAATTAATGATTCAAATATAGGGTTTGTAACTTCTTCCTGCAACATAAAATAGATAACAAAACTTGTATATTTAAAGTGTTTTATTATTTCTGATTTTATTTTACTAATGAGTATTTTAAAAGAAAAATTAGTACAAGCAGAATATTGATTCATGATGATTAAAACCTTATAACTTTACTGTCACATCATATAAGAATTCAACTTTTCAACCATGGAAACAGCCATCTTTGCTGCAGTGAGTAAAGCAACTGAAACGAGCACTGCAGATTTAACCTTGAACCAGTCCAGACTGCTGTGAGGATCGCTGTGTGCAGTGCTTCAAGAAAATGAGTTTAACAATGCTGTTGACGGCATCACTTATCAGTGATTAGTTTAGCAACAACCTGTATATTGCAATTTCTGGAGCTGACTTTACCTATAGCTACAGTGACTATTTTTTTGGGGGGGAATAAAGGACATATCGAAGAAAATAAAAAAAATACCTTATAAAATTCATAAGTTTATAACATTTATTATGAAAATAGTAGCATACAACAATGCATACATTAAAATTTTAAACAATCTGAATTATTACACATACACACACATTGTAAAAATTTAAATAATATTAATTTTGATACTTTTCAGTAGAATTAATTTGTTTTTTAATAGTGCCAGTTCATGCTTTAAAAAGTCATAAAATTCCATACAGTTCATTTAAAAGTTGTATTTGATGGAAATACATGCTTCTAATGTGCTTGCTTTTAAATGGGTTTTTTCATTCGTCCACATATTATTCACCAATGAAAGTATTCGTTCGACAGGTGCATTAGATCCAGGGAGACAAAGAAAATTCTATGATTTTACAAATGTTTTTGAAAGCAATTTCTTTTGCTGTAAAATATTCAAAAATCTCAACCCACCTTTGATGGCAGGGCTTGTTATTCTATTGCCATTCGTCGATCTTTTCGTTTGTGACATATTTTTTACACATGAAACTTCATCAAATAATTCACCGTAGAGTATATTTACGGACCAAATTGATTCGAAATAAAAATATAGCTTTTCTCTACTTTTGCCCACAAAGGGATTTTGCGTAATGTGACCCATTCAAACACCTCTATTTCAATAAAATACATGTCCTAATTATTTAGATAATCTATGCATGTTTGATAAAATGTGTACACAGCATCATTGAATTTTTTTGGCTTGTATATTTTACTGATTTTTCTAACGTTAAAATCATTTTTTTAAGAACAATAGGAAGAAACTGCTCATTTTTTCTTTCAACTAACTTTAGCTTTAATTCCTTTAGAAGTATGGATGTTTTGCACATTGAGATTTCTTCTGATTCAACTTTTAATATATATTGGTGAAATATTGAGGCTTGGTTATGAATAAATAATAGCCATTCCTCTGCTAATGCTTCATTGAAAAATTGTGGGACGTTTTTTCCAGATTCAAAAAATATGATTTTAATGGAATAAATAGTTTTAAAATTCTGTTTAAAGCTGGTAAAAGAGTTAGCCAGCGTGTTTTACTGTAACAAAGAAGCTTTTTATATTGAACCTCTGCATCATCACAAAACTCTTTGAAATCTACTTGTATTCTGTAAATATAGAAGAGTGAATAAATTTTTACTAATATCACTTTAATATCTATTGGAAGACAATCTACAGCAGTGCTTATACAATTGTTCAATATGTGGGCAGCACAATTAACTCCTATCAATTTATGTTTACTTGATTGTTGCATTTTAAATAAAACATTATTCTTTCCTTTTCTCTGGGAACCACCAAAATTGTTGTTGGTATTGTCAGCATACAAAGCAAGTAATTTATTAGTAATTTTAAATTTTGACAGTGATTCTTTGATGCAATTTGTTAATATATCTGAAGTTTCTCCAGAAAGATTATTTATATTCAAAACTTTTACTCTGACACCACAATTGAGTAAAAAATATCTTACCAGAATTGTGCACAATTTAGTATTACCATGATTTGAACAGTCTGAATAAATAGTTATATAATTTGTTTTGCTTAAGTCAGTTTTGATTGAAAAGAATATGGTGCGAAAACATTACAAATGATTGCTTCTGTTTTTGTTCTTGCACAAGAATATTTTTCCTCGAAACATTTCTTAATTAATTTAGAAGAGCAGTCGTTTGATCGAAATGAATAGTTATGTTGTATTGAATGATTTGTTTATTTTTAACATGTTTTTGTTTATTTTTTGTTTCCATAACAACAAAATTGTTTTTAGTGGGTTACCACAACAATAACTAGAGATGAGTGAATATTACTTATTTCAAGCAGGGCTGTGGAGTCGGAGTTGGGAGGAATTTCTGGCCAGAGGAGTCGGAGTCTGGAAAAATGACTGACTGGCATTTTAAATTTAATTTAGTTTTTTTTTATTTAAATGAAACAAAATTTATTTTATATTTATTAATTTTAAAAAATATGTTTTTATTTTGTTATAATTCATTTATTTTAATTACAAAATGCAACAGTTTAACTTATTAAATATGCATCAATAGTTTCCTTTGTAGTATTTGTGTTTAGTAATTAAATTATTTTGACCCAATTGAATTTGAATATTATTGATATATTCCTTTCTTATCCTCGCTCTAAATAAGTATTCTATTTTTCTGAATGAGCCAGACTAATTGATCAGAGCGTATATTTTTCTTTTCTGAACAAGGGGCTAAAGTAGCTAGATTGCACCTTTTTTATTGAACTAACTTTTTTGGAAAGGTAAAATTGAAGTGCAAAAGCTGTAGAATAAAGATATGTAGATGAAGAAATTTATCACTCCTTCTTCCTATTATTAAATATTTGTTAAAAATTAATTTTTTTATACAAATAAATATTAATGTAAGTTAAATATTAAAAATACTAACTATAAAAGTATTTGGGCAAATTCCCGGGGCTCCTTTCAGAGTTCAGAGTAGGGTGACCCCCCCCATGAGCACCTCTGCCCCCCAAAAAAATTACTTGGTATTTAATTTTGCCGGAGTTGGAGTCGGCCTACTAAAATTATTAGGAGTTTGAGTTGAGTGTTTTTACTGACTCCACAGCCCTGATTTCAAGTCCAAATACTAATCATATTTTGAATATCTTTAATACTCGAATAACCCAAATATTTAGTGAATTTAACTAAATAATTCTAAGGTAATTAATAAATAATTCATTTATTTATTTTATTTATTGTACAATTAAGGAAATGTCCATAGACAACTGATTTGCACCCTACATTTTAACAATTATATCCAGATTAAAAACTATACAAATAACAATAATTGTGATAAAACAAAAAAGAAATTAAAATAGAATATGTACAAAGTTATAAAAATATTAATATATACATTTAACTTGTTTTATTTACTTCAATACATTAATAAATTAATAAAGTAAAGGAAAAACAAAAACAATTTACTAGATTTTAAGAAATTAAATTTCAAACTTTCAATTTTGACTTTGAGTTTTAAAGTGGCTTTTTGTAAGTACTCTTTATCTCAACTACAATAGATTAACAAATATTTGTTCTCATTCTAACTTACTGCAGATTTTTATTTAAGAAAACAAGAATTTGAAAACATTTAGGATCTATTTCCTATGTTTTGTGTTAATGCACTTTTTCTGTAGACTGACATCAAATTGGACAGCCATGGGACAGAATGACCTTGAGACACAATTTTCTTCCATGTATTTATTATGACATGTATTTCAGACCTAACAGCTATTTGATACAAAAACATGGCATCTGATAAATCCATATTATATCATGACTTTAAACACTGGAAATTTACCAGCTACATCTCACACATCTGCATTTACTTTTCCTTTGGGTGTGTTTCTCTCCAGCTCAAATGTCTGTTAGTTTGTTTATTTTTTCACAACATATCTGTTAGGACTGTGGTTCTCAATCTTTTTGAAGTCAGGGAACATTAAACTTTACTTTTTTCTGCAGAACACTTACAATAAATCACCTTTAAAGCAGGGGTGGTAAATCTTTTTGAAATCAAGAGCACATTTGGTCTAGTATATGTCGTCTTTGGTGTTTGCTGATTACATTCCCATACAAAAATTATTTTACATTGTATGGATTTTTCTTTTGTGACAATTTTTAATTCCATATTTGATTTTTTTGTGGAACACTTGAAGTGGCTTCATGGAGCACCTGTGTTCTGTAGACCAAGGTATTAGGAAACCCTCCCAAGTTTCATGCATCTGTAGGCTTGTATTTTTGTTTGTTCTTTTATCTATTTTTATAATTTTTAAATGTTCAAATAATTTTCTTTTAAACGTATTTTCTTTGTGTTTTTGAACTTTAGTATTTTCTTCTATTTTTTTCACATCCATTTTGGTTACAATGTCTAGTGACTGCAGATTTATCGTCATTGTTTTTTATTGCTCAGATGTGCTCCATGAATCTTGTTTGGAGTTCCCTCTTGATTTCCCTATATAAATGTGGGGATCAGTGCAACTGCAATCTAGCTTATATACAATATTGCTTCTATTCCATATTCCTGTTTGTGGTTCATTTTCTTTATTTTGAATTGTTTTGGCTAATTGATTATGCTGTTCTGATACTAATAGAATATCACTTTTCCTAACTTTGTTTTTGTTTTTTCAAATAAACCAGGTACTGTACATATATCATTTTAACAAATTTCATATCCTTGGTATTTTCTCCATTCAGTTTAGAATTTTGGATGTTTTTTAACCAACTATTAATGATTTTTCTGCTATACCCATTAAGTAATATATTTGTATGATGTTATTTATTTATTTTTCTTGATCTTTTGGATTAGTTGTTGTTTCTATGATTTTCTTTATAAACATACTGAATGTATTCTTTTTGATATGCATTTGTACTTTTGATTTATAATGTATTACTTTATTTGCTTCACTGTTTTTTTCATAATTTTTAATACTTATACTGCTGTTTTTTCTAGTTGTTAGTACATCTAAATATAGTACTTATTATTTTCTTCATTCACTATATCAAATTTTATTTCATTATCTGTACTATTTATTATGTTTTTAATTTTACGCTATCAGGACGTCCAGTCCAATCTCCTCTTCCAGCGCATATAAGCTAACTATATTAATTTTATTTACATTTGTACTTTTATTGTTATAAACTATAAAATAATCATCAACATATTGAAATATCACTTGTATTCATTTTATTTTAGCTATAATGTCTATTTTGATCATACAGTAGAGCGTCTTTTATCTGAAACGTCGGTTATCCGAAGGAATTCCAGTCGACAAATTTAAATTTTTGCCAGTGCTGTGGTGCTGTAATCTTTGGCTATGTCTTCGGCTACTCAAATATTTTACGTTTTTGATACTAAATTAACTTCTGAACTATAATTTTTTATTGTTTTTATATTTTTCAATATATTTATTTTGTTTGTACAAAATAAAAAAAATAATTTTTAACAATACAATAGTCTTCGTTAGGCTTAACATTGATGAAAATTCAATGCGAAGAGACACACAACGGAGAAAAATTTTAACATGAGATAGGTTAATATATTTTTTCATACATAATCGGTTATCCGAAATATCGATTTTCCGAACAACCCCAGTCCCCAATTGATTTGGATAAATGACGCTCTACTGTACTTGGTTCAGCCAATCTATATTCAGAAATGCATATTGTAATAAATACATAGAAGAAAATTATGTCTCAAGGTCATCCTGACCTGTGGCTGTCCAATTTGATAAGTCCATCTATAGAAAAAGTGCCCTAGCATGAAACATAGGAAATGCCAATGGACAAAAAGTGATCTGAATAATTTAGGATCTAGTCTAATTCTTTCCTTGTCACAAATTAAACTAGAGGTATTGAGATGCTGTCTATACACTGTGGCAGATACAAAGGGCTACCATTGACATAAAAAAGAAAATTAAAATTTATTAAAAAAATCAAACGGAAGCAAATTTTAAGAAACCCATCAGTGTAATAGGCAATGCATAGACTGAATAGACTCGCTCCATTGACTATTTAGGAAAAATTTAAAGAGAAAAACATTTGAATTTCGATATGTTGGAGATTCTTCTACACATTATAATCTAGAATGCTAGTACCAGAAAGATTCAGTTTTGGAAAAAACCTACCTGAAGACCTTAGGTATAGACCAAAAATGTTAGTAATAGAGAGAGAAACTCAAATTTTCTTCTCGCTTTACAAAGCTTAAGCACAATTCTTCTATATTCTTTGGCCGGCGTAGCCATTAATAAATAAATAAATAAAAAAACAAGAACTTATACTGGAATGAAAAATATAAATAAAATAAAATAAACCTTTAACTATTCAGCAATAAATAATGTTTAATAAGAATGTTTTCAACCGTTTTTAAACGGCCATCTTCAGTTAAACCAATATTAAAAAAAGAACACTAAAAAAGAACGCATGAAATACAAATTAAACAGAAACCGAAATGCGCATGCGTACTTCATCGGACTTGCGTCTTCTGAAAATCTATAAATAACTTGCAAATAACAAAAAAAGTAATAAAGCCACCAAAAAAAGGGGGGAGGAGAATATACGTTGATTACAAAGTGTTAATCTGCGTTATTGTAAAAGGATTTCCAGGCATAAGATAACCCTTCCGCATCTCTATGATTAATGCATCCCTTATTTATGTGTGCCTTGTGTATCTCTATCTTTTCAAGGTGTTTCAATGCCTGTCTGGAATTCGTTGCTCTAATGATCGAGGCTTGATCCCAATATACATCGACCTCTTGCTGTTTGGCAAATGCTGTGAGCACTGTGGCATCTATGTTCTTACTCACAGGGTATTTATGTTCCTTTAATCTTTGTTTTTAACTGCCGCGTAGTAGCACCCACGTAAACAAGGTCTGAGTTGAACCGCTGATCCTTTATAGGTATAGAATAAACCCCTGGTAAATTATTTCGCTTTTCCTTTCTCTTATCATTTCTTAACCTTCTGTAGATCATCAGATTACGCTGATATACTAATTGTAGATTATTACTGTTCGCCACTCTCCTAATCATTTTGTTTAAAAAAGGAAAATAATTAAGAACTACTCTTCGTTCCTGGGTCATTTTTTTGGGGTGCTGCCGATTTTGATTCTGAAACTTCGTAATAAGCTCGTCCACCTCCCTCCTCCGATAATCTTGTTGCATTGCTGTCTTTCTGATGTAATCCAACTCTTTGTAAGTATCATAGATACTCGTGCAATGCGTATATGCCCGTTTAATCCATGCCCGAATCACTGCATATTTAATGTGCTTAGGATCGATGGAATTCCTGGGAATAATGATAGGTTGATAAACTGGTTTGCGATAAATGTCCATCCAGATTTCTCCTTCCTTGCATTTGATAGATAGATCGAGGAAGTTAATATTACTACTACTCTCTTGCTCTAGACCCAAAGTTAAACCATATGGGTTATTGTTGACTGTGTTTAAAAAACATTGCACATTGTTATCATTTCTCCATAGAATGAAAATATCATCTACATATCTTGAANAAAGTACCGTGTTATACGGGGGATGGTACCAATTCTCGAACCGTGTTAGAGCGAATCCGTGCTATAGAAGTGCCGTGTTATACGGGGGTTACCTGTATGTCTAAACCTGGGTATTCAATTCCAGAAGTATTGCATAACATTGTGTTACATTCCGATGTAAATTAATTGAAATACTGAACGAATTTTTTACAAAAATTTGCATTATCTCTTCAGTTTTGCAAAGAAAAATTATAAAGAATGATGTCAAATTTACATTAAATTGTTCATTGTCCCATCCAATTGAATAGATACGTTAGGTACAGTACAGTTAGGGCTGGCTGGAAGTTTGTGGGGCCTTGGGAATAAGTTATTAGTGAGCCCCAGAATATTTGCAAAATAGAATTTTTTTTATCAGATTTTCTCAGAAATTTGAGGGGTCTCTGCATGTGGTGCCTTGGTCTGAGGTTCAAAAAACCAACATCTGAGCTGGACATATATTCAATTCACAATAGAAAATTATTAAAGGAAAATAAAAGTAGTTTGAAACCTAAATTTTTTTACCTATAATGAATGCATTCTCATAGTTTGTCAAATATTTCTGCCCAAACTTAAGATAAAAGATAAAGGTGAAAAATATGTAGATATATCATAACATGAATAAAGAATATGCCAAAAAAAATGCATTATTATTTTACATATGAAATATAAGGATTTTAAAAACATAATCTTTGTATTTAAATTCTATCAATAAAACATAAAGCATAAAGCAATGTTTAAACTTACAAATCAAATATTTTACTGTTACTTGTTTTGAGTATAAAAACTTTAAATTAACCTTCTATATTTTAAATTAAATATATTCAATAAATTTGATATACATTTTTTATAATATTTAGCAATAGTTTTATAATGATAAAATACTAACTCAGTCTAGTGGTAATGTTAAATCGGTAATCCTGGTAGCATGGGCATAGCGAGGGGGGCCTGGGTGGGCACACCCCCAGTTAACCTGGTGCCCACCCCAGAAAATCACAGCTGAAAAAGTGTTCAGCCGATATGCAAAAAGAAATAAAAGATTGAAGCTGAAAATTCTGAATCCTAAAATTCAATTCTTATGGAATTTTCATTTTAATGATCAATAATTTGAAATAATTCAATTTTGTGTCAGGTTGGCCTCTACTAGGCCCCCAATAACAAAACTCTGGCTACACCCATGCCTGGTAGTAATGTTTCCAATTTTTACTTTAATTTTGTTCTCTTCTTAAAGATATTAATATGAAATTTTACAAATAAAACACTATCAATAGATTGGAATAAAAAAGTCAAATGTTTTTTTGATTTTTTAAAAACAAATCCAGACCAATGGCTTGTTAAATTTAGTGCTGCTGCTTTCACTGTGAAAATGCTGCAATTACTTCTGAAGATCTTTAAACAATGCACTCAGAGCAGTGCTGCAATTCCAAAATGGCAGATCTTGGTGCAACTGTTGGAATGTTTTGAGAATTATTTAATTCAAAACATTTTTTAAAGTAATTCATTTTTGCAATCCAATGCCTTGTTTGGGAGGTAAAATTAATGATTCAAATATAGGGTTTGTAACTTCTTCCTGCAACATAAAATAGATAACAAAACTTGTATATTTAAAGTGTTTTATTATTTCTGATTTTATTTTACTAATGAGTATTTTAAAAGAAAAATTAGTACAAGCAGAATATTGATTCATGATGATTAAAACCTTATAACTTTACTGTCACATCATATAAGAATTCAACTTTTCAACCATGGAAACAGCCATCTTTGCTGCAGTGAGTAAAGCAACTGAAACGAGCACTGCAGATTTAACCTTGAACCAGTCCAGACTGCTGTGAGGATCGCTGTGTGCAGTGCTTCAAGAAAATGAGTTTAACAATGCTGTTGACGGCATCACTTATCAGTGATTAGTTTAGCAACAACCTGTATATTGCAATTTCTGGAGCTGACTTTACCTATAGCTACAGTGACTATTTTTTTGGGGGGGAATAAAGGACATATCGAAGAAAATAAAAAAAATACCTTATAAAATTCATAAGTTTATAACATTTATTATGAAAATAGTAGCATACAACAATGCATACATTAAAATTTTAAACAATCTGAATTATTACACATACACACATGTAAAAATTTAAATAATATTAATTTTGATACTTTTCAGTAGAATTAATTTGTTTTTTAATAGTGCCAGTTCATGCTTTAAAAAGTCATAAAATTCCATACAGTTCATTTAAAAGTTGTATTTGATGGAAATACATGCTTCTAATGTGCTTGCTTTTAAATGGGTTTTTTCATTCGTCCACATATTATTCACCAATGAAAGTATTCGTTCGACAGGTGCATTAGATCCAGGGAGACAAAGAAAATTCTATGATTTTACAAATGTTTTTGAAAGCAATTTCTTTTGCTGTAAAATATTCAAAAATCTCAACCCACCTTTGATGGCAGGGCTTGTTATTCTATTGCCATTCGTCGATCTTTTCGTTTGTGACATATTTTTTACACATGAAACTTCATCAAATAATTCACCGTAGAGTATATTTACGGACCAAATTGATTCGAAATAAAAATATAGCTTTTCTCTACTTTTGCCCACAAAGGGATTTTGCGTAATGTGACCCATTCAAACACCTCTATTTCAATAAAATACATGTCCTAATTATTTAGATAATCTATGCATGTTTGATAAAATGTGTACACAGCATCATTGAATTTTTTTGGCTTGTATATTTTACTGATTTTTCTAACGTTAAAATCATTTTTTTAAGAACAATAGGAAGAAACTGCTCATTTTTTCTTTCAACTAACTTTAGCTTTAATTCCTTTAGAAGTATGGATGTTTTGCACATTGAGATTTCTTCTGATTCAACTTTTAATATATATTGGTGAAATATTGAGGCTTGGTTATGAATAAATAATAGCCATTCCTCTGCTAATGTTTCATTGAAAAATTGTGGGACGTTTTTTCCAGATTCAAAAAATATGATTTTAATGGAATAAATAGTTTTAAAATTCTGTTTAAAGCTGGTAAAAGAGTTAGCCAGCGTGTTTTACTGTAACAAAGAAGCTTTTTATATTGAACCTCTGCATCATCACAAAACTCTTTGAAATCTACTTGTATTCTGTAAATATAGAAGAGTGAATAAATTTTTACTAATATCACTTTAATATCTATTGGAAGACAATCTACAGCAGTGCTTATACAATTGTTCAATATGTGGGCAGCACAATTAACTCCTATCAATTTATGTTTACTTGATTGTTGCATTTTAAATAAAACATTATTCTTTCCTTTTCTCTGGGAACCACCAAAATTGTTGTTGGTATTGTCAGCATACAAAGCAAGTAATTTATTAGTAATTTTAAATTTTGACAGTGATTCTTTGATGCAATTTGTTAATATATCTGAAGTTTCTCCAGAAAGATTATTTATATTCAAAACTTTTACTCTGACACCACAATTGAGTAAAAAATATCTTACCAGAATTGTGCACAATTTAGTATTACCATGATTTGAACAGTCTGAATAAATAGTTATATAATTTGTTTTGCTTAAGTCAGTTTTGATTGAAAAGAATATGGTGCGAAAACATTACAAATGATTGCTTCTGTTTTTGTTCTTGCACAAGAATATTTTTCCTCGAAACATTTCTTAATTAATTTAGAAGAGCAGTCGTTTGATCGAAATGAATAGTTATGTTGTATTGAATGATTTGTTTATTTTTAACATGTTTTTGTTTATTTTTTGTTTCCATAACAACAAAATTGTTTTTAGTGGGTTACCACAACAATAACTAGAGATGAGTGAATATTACTTATTTCAAGCAGGGCTGTGGAGTCGGAGTTGGGAGGAATTTCTGGCCAGAGGAGTCGGAGTCTGGAAAAATGACTGACTGGCATTTTAAATTTAATTTAGTTTTTTTTTATTTAAATGAAACAAAATTTATTTTATATTTATTAATTTTAAAAAATATGTTTTTATTTTGTTATAATTCATTTATTTTAATTACAAAATGCAACAGTTTAACTTATTAAATATGCATCAATAGTTTCCTTTGTAGTATTTGTGTTTAGTAATTAAATTATTTTGACCCAATTGAATTTGAATATTATTGATATATTCCTTTCTTATCCTCGCTCTAAATAAGTATTCTATTTTTCTGAATGAGCCAGACTAATTGATCAGAGCGTATATTTTTCTTTTCTGAACAAGGGGCTAAAGTAGCTAGATTGCACCTTTTTTATTGAACTAACTTTTTTGGAAAGGTAAAATTGAAGTGCAAAAGCTGTAGAATAAAGATATGTAGATGAAGAAATTTATCACTCCTTCTTCCTATTATTAAATATTTGTTAAAAATTAATTTTTTTATACAAATAAATATTAATGTAAGTTAAATATTAAAAATACTAACTATAAAAGTATTTGGGCAAATTCCCGGGGCTCCTTTCAGAGTTCAGAGTAGGGTGACCCCCCCCATGAGCACCTCTGCCCCCCAAAAAAATTACTTGGTATTTAATTTTGCCGGAGTTGGAGTCGGCCTACTAAAATTATTAGGAGTTTGAGTTGAGTGTTTTTACTGACTCCACAGCCCTGATTTCAAGTCCAAATACTAATCATATTTTGAATATCTTTAATACTCGAATAACCCAAATATTTAGTGAATTTAACTAAATAATTCTAAGGTAATTAATAAATAATTCATTTATTTATTTTATTTATTGTACAATTAAGGAAATGTCCATAGACAACTGATTTGCACCCTACATTTTAACAATTATATCCAGATTAAAAACTATACAAATAACAATAATTGTGATAAAACAAAAAAGAAATTAAAATAGAATATGTACAAAGTTATAAAAATATTAATATATACATTTAACTTGTNATTTGCATTAATCTAGAAGTATCTAAAATTAAAATTTTATAAATTATTGAGAGCATCTCTAAAGAAATATCATTTCTTTAATACAGTGCAAATCAAAGTTACAGTGAAACATGAATAAAGTTGTTATTGTTATATGCAGTGTGTTTATTGTTCACTGCAGTGTTATATTATACAGTAGAGCCTCAATTATCCGACCCAATTGGGGACTGGGGTTGGTCGGATAAGTGAAAAAGTCGGATAACCGAAAAGTATGAAAGAATCCATTATTAGTGTAGTATATTATTATATCCCATGTAATTAGTATATTAGTATACCGCTATTAACCTACCTCGCGTTGAATTTTCATCGATGTTAAGCCTAACAAAAATTTTTTAAAATAATAATCGTCGCTATTGTATCGTTAAGAATTAGAAAATTAAGCCTCGTTTAAATACTGGCTCCCTTTCATGGTCGATCCAGTGTTGCCAGCTAAAACACATAAAAATAATAATAAAGTAGCCAAGACATAGCCAAATATTGTAGCGCTACATCACCAGCGGACATTTGAAATTTGCCGACTAGGAGGGTCGGTTAACCGAGGTGACGGTTAATCGGGGGTCGGATAATCGAGGCTCTACTGTACTTTTAATTATTGTACTATACCACTAGCAAGTGCAGGTGATTATTTTGAGTCAAAAATAATTTTTAATGTACTAGTTGGTGAGTAAACTTGCTGACTGTATATAAGTATTTTACTAATAATTTTTGAAAATAGTAATTTACAGTTAATTTTTTAATTAAGAGAAAAAGTATTGTTTCAGGTTTCTTACAAATCAAATTCATGTAGCTGGTAGTCATGCAGATAAGGAAACAGCTGATTATATATATAGTACATGGAAAAAACAAGGTCTTGATGCTCATCTGGTGCCTTATTCTGTTTTTCTATCATATCCTAACAAAGAAAAGTTTAATAGGGTATGTGTAATGTAGCAATTTGCTAAATCAATAAACTTATTATTATGTATAATGTTAAATGCTATATGTTAAATGTTATTAAATTTTATAAATATAATCTACTTTTAAAATTTAAATTAGGTTCATACATTTATGATGAGATACTAATACACTCATTGACAAAAAAGTTATGCATCAAGATAAAATTATCTGATTATGGTAAAACTTAGCATAATAATAACTGTAATAAAACTTAGCATAATATACAACCAATTGAGAGAACAGCAATCAAGCAAGTATAGGACAAGTTTTCATATCTCCTCACCAAAGAAGTGTTCTCCTGGGAGATAACTTCACAGATGTCCTGTAAAATTTTGAAAAAGCTATGTAAAGCCATTCAAACAAATGAAGAGGAATGTTGACATTAGGCATTGTGTTTCTGCATGCCGACGTACACACACACATACAACTGTTGCACAAAAGACCACATGCAGCAGTTTCATTAGGATCTGTTTCCATACTCACCACACAACCTAGACCTTGTTTGCAGGAATTTTAATCTTTTCTTTCAGATGAAGGTCTGATTGGAAATGAACATTTCCACATAAATGAATGAAAACGCTGATGGATGGTGTAAATGATTGACTCAGCTCCCAGACAATAACTTCTTTGGTGATGGGATATAGAAACTTGCCCTATACTATGNCCCAAATACTTTTATACAAATAAATATTAATGTAAGTTAAATATTAAAAATACTAACTATAAAAGTATTTGGGCAAATTCCCGGGGCTCCTTTCAGAGTTCAGAGTAGGGTGACCCCCCCATGAGCACCTCTGCCCCCCAAAAAAATTACTTGGTATTTAATTTTGCCGGAGTTGGAGTCGGCCTACTAAAATTATTAGGAGTTTGAGTTGAGTGTTTTTACTGACTCCACAGCCCTGATTTCAAGTCCAAATACTAATCATATTTTGAATATCTTTAATACTCGAATAACCCAAATATTTAGTGAATTTAACTAAATAATTCTAAGGTAATTAATAAATAATTCATTTATTTATTTTATTTATTGTACAATTAAGGAAATGTCCATAGACAACTGATTTGCACCCTACATTTTAACAATTATATCCAGATTAAAAACTATACAAATAACAATAATTGTGATAAAACAAAAAAGAAATTAAAATAGAATATGTACAAAGTTATAAAAATATTAATATATACATTTAACTTGTTTTATTTACTTCAATACATTAATAAATTAATAAAGTAAAGGAAAAACAAAAACAATTTACTAGATTTTAAGAAATTAAATTTCAAACTTTCAATTTTGACTTTGAGTTTTAAAGTGGCTTTTTGTAAGTACTCTTTATCTCAACTACAATAGATTAACAAATATTTGTTCTCATTCTAACTTACTGCAGATTTTTATTTAAGAAAACAAGAATTTGAAAACATTTAGGATCTATTTCCTATGTTTTGTGTTAATGCACTTTTTCTGTAGACTGACATCAAATTGGACAGCCATGGGACAGAATGACCTTGAGACACAATTTTCTTCCATGTATTTATTATGACATGTATTTCAGACCTAACAGCTATTTGATACAAAAACATGGCATCTGATAAATCCATATTATATCATGACTTTAAACACTGGAAATTTACCAGCTACATCTCACACATCTGCATTTACTTTTCCTTTGGGTGTGTTTCTCTCCAGCTCAAATGTCTGTTAGTTTGTTTATTTTTTCACAACATATCTGTTAGGACTGTGGTTCTCAATCTTTTTGAAGTCAGGGAACATTAAACTTTACTTTTTTCTGCAGAACACTTACAATAAATCACCTTTAAAGCAGGGGTGGTAAATCTTTTTGAAATCAAGAGCACATTTGGTCTAGTATATGTCGTCTTTGGTGTTTGCTGATTACATTCCCATACAAAAATTATTTTACATTGTATGGATTTTTCTTTTGTGACAATTTTTAATTCCATATTTGATTTTTTTGTGGAACACTTGAAGTGGCTTCATGGAGCACCTGTGTTCTGTAGACCAA
Source organism: Centruroides sculpturatus (assembly GCF_000671375.1). Taxonomy (NCBI): domain Eukaryota; kingdom Metazoa; phylum Arthropoda; class Arachnida; order Scorpiones; family Buthidae; genus Centruroides; species Centruroides sculpturatus. Next base: position 74,731 of record NW_019385685.1, on the reverse strand, counting down.
GGTATTAGGAAACCCTCCCAAGTTTCATGCATCTGTAGGCTTGTATTTTTGTTTGTTCTTTTATCTATTTTTATAATTTTTAAATGTTCAAATAATTTTCTTTTAAACGTATTTTCTTTGTGTTTTTGAACTTTAGTATTTTCTTCTATTTTTTTCACATCCATTTTGGTTACAATGTCTAGTGACTGCAGATTTATCGTCATTGTTTTTTATTGCTCAGATGTGCTCCATGAATCTTGTTTGGAGTTCCCTCTTGATTTCCCTATATAAATGTGGGGATCAGTGCAACTGCAATCTAGCTTATATACAATATTGCTTCTATTCCATATTCCTGTTTGTGGTTCATTTTCTTTATTTTGAATTGTTTTGGCTAATTGATTATGCTGTTCTGATACTAATAGAATATCACTTTTCCTAACTTTGTTTTTGTTTTTTCAAATAAACCAGGTACTGTACATATATCATTTTAACAAATTTCATATCCTTGGTATTTTCTCCATTCAGTTTAGAATTTTGGATGTTTTTTAACCAACTATTAATGATTTTTCTGCTATACCCATTAAGTAATATATTTGTATGATGTTATTTATTTATTTTTCTTGATCTTTTGGATTAGTTGTTGTTTCTATGATTTTCTTTATAAACATACTGAATGTATTCTTTTTGATATGCATTTGTACTTTTGATTTATAATGTATTACTTTATTTGCTTCACTGTTTTTTTCATAATTTTTAATACTTATACTGCTGTTTTTTCTAGTTGTTAGTACATCTAAATATAGTACTTATTATTTTCTTCATTCACTATATCAAATTTTATTTCATTATCTGTACTATTTATTATGTTTTTAATTTTACGCTATCAGGACGTCCAGTCCAATCTCCTCTTCCAGCGCATATAAGCTAACTATATTAATTTTATTTACATTTGTACTTTTATTGTTATAAACTATAAAATAATCATCAACATATTGAAATATCACTTGTATTCATTTTATTTTAGCTATAATGTCTATTTTGATCATACAGTAGAGCGTCTTTTATCTGAAACGTCGGTTATCCGAAGGAATTCCAGTCGACAAATTTAAATTTTTGCCAGTGCTGTGGTGCTGTAATCTTTGGCTATGTCTTCGGCTACTCAAATATTTTACGTTTTTGATACTAAATTAACTTCTGAACTATAATTTTTTATTGTTTTTATATTTTTCAATATATTTATTTTGTTTGTACAAAATAAAAAAATAATTTTTAACGATACAATAGTC